>NC_051290.1:208541-233541 GCF_015220745.1 Sebastes umbrosus
AATATAATAACGTCAGACTCCAGCAGGCGGCAGCAGAGCAGCTTCACTTTGTTCTACAGAGTTTCAGATAAAGTCCAGAAACAGGAAGTTGAGCAGTGAGAGATCTCATTTTGTTTTACAGGAAGAAAAGATTAAGTTAGATGAATAAATGTTGGTGTCGCTGGTTGTTTTCCTCGTGTGGTTCTGTGGGTTTCACTACGCCGACAGACGGAACATTTGACTTGTTCTGGTTTGGTTGTGGCTAACCGAGAGACACGTCTCTACAGAGCAGATAACTAGAGAACAAACACACCACAGACTATAAAAATATGAAATGAAAAATGTCGGAAAAAAAAGTCTGAAAAAAAAGATCAGAAAAAAAATATATGAAAAATGAGAGAAAATAAATATCTGAAAAATGTCTAAAAAAAAGTCTGAAAAACAATATCTGAAAAATGTCGGACAAAAGAAGTCTAAAAAAATATCCGAAAAAAAATATCTGAAAAATGTCGGACAAAAAAGTCTGAAAAAAATATCTGAAAAATGATCTGAAAAATGTCCGAAAAAAAAGTCTGAAAAAAAAATATGGAAAATGTCGGACAAAAAACGTCTGAAAAAAAATCTCTGAAAAAAGTCTGAAAAAAAAGTCTGAAAAAAAAGATCTGAAAAATGTCCGAAAAAAAAGTCTGAAAAAAGAGATATGAAAAGTCTGAAAAAAAGTCTGAAAAAAAAGATCAGAAAAAAAATATATGAAAAATGTCCGAAAAAAAAGTCTGAAAAAAAATATCTGAAAAATGTCAGAAAAAAATGTCAGAAAAAAAAGATCTGAAAAAAGTCTGAAAAAGAAAAACTGAAACATGTCTGAAAAAAAATATCTGAAAAAAGAAGATCTGAAAAATGTCGGACAGAAAAAGTCTGAAAAAAAAATCTGAAAAATGTCAAACAAAAAAGATCTGAAAAATGTCTGAAAAAAAGATCTGAAAAATATTGGACAAAAAAAGTAAAAAAAAAGATCTGAAAAATAGTTATCCAGTTAACAGTATCCATAGTAACAGCAGAAAACATGAAAAACATGTACATACAAAAGAAGCATAGCAAAAACATAAACAAAGAGCTGTGGCAGACATAAAAGGACAACAGAAATGAAACAAAACCAACATAAAATAATAAAAAAAACACAATAAAAAAAAAAGAATAATAATTTAAAAAAAGACCACTCGAGAAATATGACAATAATTTCACTAAAAAACATTAAAGATATTGCATACATTCATTGTTTTCATTGCTTTTTTGTTTTGTGAGGAAGAAAGACAGATATAATTCCATTTCTTTCATAAATACAAAGAAATTAGGCTTTTTTTGGGGTAAATTTACACAATGTGGAACATTCACTAGATATTCTCAGAGCTAAAATAACTCTTCTGCAGTGTGGAGTGTGCGCGCATGCATGTGAGGTGGAGAGAGAGAGAGAGAAGGAGCGCGGTCTGCAAAAAAAGCAAGCAAAAAAAAAAAAGCAAACATGCTAGACTTCCTGTCGGGACGTCGTGAGGCGTCCCAGACGCGGCGTTGGTTGTCGTGTACTATGACACGCTACACGAGATAAAACCATCGACTGTCGCACACGATACTCATTTATCGTTCCCGATCCGATTCGACACCCTACGACGGCCATCGGGTGTCGAATCGGGCTATAATCTGGCTGATATCGTGTAGTCTGATCCTGGCATTAGACACACCTGTGTCTCCTCAGTCCACTAGACTGGCTGAAGTCTCTCTTACATCTGACACACCAGTACGGTTTGTGTCCGGTGTGGGTTCTCCTATGTTCTGAGAGTCCGTCTGATGAATATAAACTTATGTCACATTTATTTTTTATATTATTTTTGCTACCTTTATTGACATATTTATTAATTTATTGAGTTATTTATTTATTTATTTTTGGTTTTGGAAGTTTCCGTCCTCCATACTCTGGTGGTATTTATTTGAGTTATTTTTAAACAAAAGCTATTTTAAATAATGAATAATGTGTTTAAGATGTGCTCCATTAACCTGTGTGATTTATTGAATATGAATCATTCTTGTTGGGGGAGTTAGTTGTGGACTTTAGCAGTAAATCATCATGTCGATGCAGTCAGAGTCCAGCAGGTGGCAGCAGAGCAGCTTCACTGTAGTATACGGTAGTATCCTAGTATGTCTCAGTAGTATAAAGTAGTATCCTAGTATGTCTCAGTAGTATAAAGTAGTATCCTAGTATGTCCCAGTAGTACACAGTAGTATCCTAGTATGTCTCAGTAGTATAAAGTAGTATCCTAGTATGTCCCAGTAGTACACAGTAGTATCCTAGTATTTCCCAGTAGTACAAAGTAGTATCCTAGTATGTCCCAGTAGTACACAGACTTTAACACGTCAAAAGACTCTAACTGAGTTCATTAATCAGACCAACAGTCTCACCATCAGGTCTAATGTTCATCAGCAGGTAAACAACAGAGATCAAACTTCAGATCAGTTCTAACATGTTACTTTATCTGGAAGCAAAACAAGTCTCGTCACATTTCAGGTTCTTCTGTTAACAGACGCGCCCTTGAAGATGGACCGATTTCAAACCACAGAGACAAACATGAGACTAAGACACACCCAGACGCTCTGTAACATCACAGCGTGTCCAGGGTTAATGCCAACATTAAAATAAATGTGTCATTAAATGTAGCAAATATATTATTAAAGATAAACGTAGTAATTAATTGATAAAATGTGACATAAACTGATATTTTTAGTTTAATTTGCTTCTTTATTTATTTATCTTTGTATTAATTCCCTTATTTATTTACTCTTCTGTTCAATGTTCCCTTTTATTCATTTATATATTTATTTTTATTAATTTTTAAATGTATTTATTTATTTTTGCATTTATTTTTTATTTTATTTTTATTTTTAAATGTGTGTATTTATTTCTGCACAGTTTTCCCTTTGCATTTACCTCATTATTTATTTCCCCAAACATACTTATTTGGGGAAATGGAAAAAATTATAAGGGAAAATCATGCAGAAATAAATACTTAAATAAATACACATATTTAAAAATAAATATAAGATAAAAAAATAAATAAATGCTAAATAAATAAATAAAGAGTAATTAAATAAGGGAATTAATACAAAGGAAAATAAGTAAAGAAGCGAATTATTAAAAGACTTCCAACAGTCTATCGAGAGGTAATAAAAGCATCTCCAGGTCTCTGAGAGACAGATAGTCCTTCACCTCGGCTGAGAGTCTGAACTACAAAAACTGATTACTAATTTGTTTGTCAGATTTGAAGACGCCGTCAAACATTACACCAAGATTTTTAACCAGTCGAGTCGTCAGATAGGTCAGGACGTCCAAACGTTAATGATCTCAGTCTTCTCTTCATTAAGAATGAGGACGTTTAGAGTTCTACTGTCATGTAGACAGTTAAACAGTCTTTACTGGTTGGGTTTATAGGTTAATAGATTATTATCCTGACTGGCGGATAAAATCATCAGGTCATCTGACACTGCGTCAGACGGGGAAAACCACAGAGACGGAACAGACAACTGGTTCTTAGTTGTCTGATTCTTTGGTATCTCATGACTACTGATCCCTCTTTGACTCAGAGGAACGCTGCATCATGCACAGTTATAGTAAAAGTAGCAGACAACACATGAATTAACATGAAAACCTGCACACAGACGACCTGGACTGCAGTTCCTACTTTGAGAACAACAAATTGCAAAAATGTCCACAGAACGCAGATTATGACTTCCAGTTTTCCTTTTTAAAAGAGAAGACAAGTAAGAATGAATTATACCCAGAATGCTTTTGTAGATAAACACACACCAATGACGAGCACATCACCAATTCACTCTAGAGTAAAGTACACAACGGTGAGACAGAGGAGGACAGTTTGTAATGAATCTCAGTGACCCGTGATACACGCTATCCAGCTGAAGACAATGAGCAGAAGCATTCATATACAACACATCTCCATAGTCAATAACAGGCAAAAAGGTCGATTCCACCAGTTTCTGTTTCACACGAAATGAAAAGCACGACTCGTTTCTGTAGTAAAATCCTAATAAGAGCTTCAGCTTCAGTGCTCCTTAAAAGACAAGTGGTCATCAATTAAGAATCCTAGATATTTAAAAGTTGATATACCAACTCACGTTGTTGACCATTTCTCGTTACAGTGCTCTCAGATAGTGCTGATCTTGCTGTTTTTGAAGTGGTAAAGAACATACATTTTGTTTTTTCTGCATTAAGAACAAGTTGCAGATGACAAAGCTGCTCTTGTACCCTATCAGAAGCATGTTGTAGATACTCAACGGCCTCAGCGGGAGTGGGTGCCGAACAGCAGATGACAATGTCATCAGCGTAGAAATGAAAGGCTGAGTTTGGGATATTCTGTCTAAGGTTATTTATGTATATAATAAATAATAACGGGCCCAGAACTGAACCTTGAGGGACCCCCTTGTTTTACTTGCAATACCTCCGAGGCAGAACCGTCAATCTGAACAGCCTGGGTTCTGCCTGGGAGATCATTTGCAAACCACCCAACTGCTTGTTTAGAAAAACTGATAGCTGAAAGACGTCCAATCAAAGGGACGTGATCAACGGTATCAAAGGCCATAGAAACGTCAATAAACAAAGACAGACAGCACTGCTTGTTATCAAGTGCTTCAGTTACATCCTTTATGACCTTCATGGTAGCAGTAATAGTACTATGACCTGACTGAAATGGTGACAGAACAGAGTCGGTAGCCTGTTCACTATTCTTTTACCTGTTCACTGACCAGAGATTCAAGCACCTTTGCCAGAACAGAGAGTTTAGAGATAGGTCTGTAAACTACTACTAAACCTGACGGGATGAACTCTATTTATTACCTGATGATGTTGGTAATACACTGACACTACTCATCATAATACACTAACACTACTCATCATAATACACTAACACTACTCATCATAATACACTAACACTACTCATCATAATACACTAATAATACTCATCATAATACACTAATACTACTCATCATAATACACTAATACTACTCATCATAATACACTAATACTACTCATCATAATACACTAATACTACTCATCATAATACACTAATACTACTCATCATAATACACTAATACTACTCATCATAATACACTAACACTACTCATCATAATACACTAACACTACTCATCATAATACACTAATAATACTCATCATAATACACTAATACTACTCATCATAATACACTAATACTACTCATCATAATACACTAATACTACTCATCATAATACACTAATACTACTCATCATAATACACTAACACTACTCATCATAATACACTAATAATACTCATCATAATACACTAATACTATTACTACCGATTATTGCAGGTGTATTGATCCACGGAGACGCGTCGGCTTCCATCCGGGTCCTCTCAGGTCCAACAGGTCTAACAGGTCCAACAGGTGAGGCCAATGGCGTCTTTCTTTTTCAGTTGTTGTTTTTAGGCATCAGAAGTTTCAGCTTCGGTTCTACTGCTTTGACGATTTAAGAAAGATTCCTGTAATTAAATGAGTTCATTATAAAGATCCACCTCGTTTACTAGATATTATTATTACTATTATTTGATTTTAATTTGAATTAGAGGTCAGAGTCCAAGTACGTGTTGACATAAGAAGAAGTTGATTTTAGATGTTAAACTCATTAACAGAATAAAACAGAGTGAGGCAGCAGAGAACAAACAGCTGTATAACATCTGGATGAGTCATGAGACGCTGAAGCAGCTCTGTGGTTTCCTGACTGCTGCTGCTTCTTCCTCTTCCTCTTCTGCTGCCACGTCCTCTTCCTCTTCCTCTTCTTCTTTTTGTGGTGAAACTAAATACTGCTTTTATGAGTCAGAGTTTTTCTCCTATAACTACAGAATACCTCAGAGAGAAACCCCCTCTGCATTAACAGATGCTTTCAGTTTAGTTTTCAGTGAATCGTTGCAGAGAGATTACTGATTACATCCTCCATTGTTCTGTGTGCCTCGGCTCACAGCCAGCGAGGAGTGGTTTAACAAGAAGTTAAAAACAATCACGTGACTTTCTGTAAACCAGACCGTCAGTAGTGGAACTTCCCGTTCAGCTCTGAGCTCGAGGTGAAGTACTTTGCCTTCACATTTGGTATTCAAAACAGTCTCATCAGGAAGGTTACAAGATAAAACCTGTCGTGTTTTTGACGAAGTCAGAGGACAGAAACCAGCAGAGTTTATCAGAGAGTAGGAGACACAGAGTCGGGTGAGAGTTAGAGGTCATAAACATTAACTGCACAGTAAAAGCAAAGTTCAATTCAAAGTGCAAGCCAAACTCCACCTACTGCACTTTTGAAAATTAAAAGTAAACAGGCTTATCTAACCCAACCGCACCTCCCCCCCAAGATACGAGTTCCTGTTGCAGGATGTCACGTTCAAAACATTCAAAACAACTTGTGTTACACTCTCACCACCAGAGAGACATCATGCTGGAGGACAGAACCTGCAGAAATGAAAATGAAAATAAATGAATAAATAAATAACTCAATTAATGTCATTAAATGCAGCAAAAATAATATTAAAAATGTAGTCATTAATTAATTGTTAAAATGGGACATAAATTGATATTTGTTTTAATTTTCTTCTTTATTTATTTATCTTTGTATTAGTTCCCTTATTTATGTACTCATCTTTTTAATTTTCACTTTTATTTATTTATGTAATTTTAAAATGTATTCATTTATTTTTGCATAATCTTTTTAGTTTTTCATAAATTTATTTATTTATGCATTATTTCCCCACATTAATTTCTGTATTCTTTTCTTTACACATTTCTTGCAGAAAATAAACAAAATAAATAAATGCATAATCAAATACATACATTACATACATACATGCCTAAACCTAAGTTATTCTGTTGCCTAAACCTGAGTAGTTTTGTTGCCTACTTAGGTTTAGGCAACAAAACCACTTAGTTAGGTTTAGGCAACAGAATAACTAGTTTTGTTGCCTAAACCTAAGTAGGCAACAAAACTACTCAGGTTTAGGCAACAAAACTACTTAGGTTTAGGCAATAAAACTACTCAGGTTTATGCAACAAAACTACTCAGGTTTAGGCAACAAAACTACTTAGGTTTAGGCAATAAAACTACTCAGGTTTATGCAACAAAACTACTCAGGTTTAAGCAACAAAACTACTCAGGTTTAAGCAACAAAACTACTCAGGTTTATGCAACAAAACTACTCAGGTTTAAGCAACAAAACTACTCAGGTTTAGGCAACAAAACTACTCAGGTTTAAGCAACAAAACTACTCAGGTTTAGGCAACAAAACTACTCATGTTTAGGCAACAAAACTACTCAGGTTTAGGCAACAAAACTACTCAGGTTTAAGCAACAAAACTACTCAGGTTTAGGCAACAAAACTACTCAGGTTTAGGCAACAAAACTACTTAGGTTTAGGCAACAAAACTACTTAGGTTTAAGCAACAAAACTACTCATGTTTAGGCAACAAAACTACTCAGGTTTAGGCAACAAAACTACTTAGGTTTAAGCAACAAAACTACTCAGGTTTAGGCAACAAAACTACTTAGGCTTAGGCAACAAAACTACTTAGGCTTAGGCAACAAAACTACTTAGGTTAAGGTAACAAAACTACTTAGGTTTAGGCAACAAAACTACTTAGGCTTAGGCAACAAAACTACTTAGGTTTAAGCAACAAAACTACTTAGGCTTAGGCAACAAAACTACTTAGGCTTAGGCAACAAAACTACTTAGGTTTAAGCAACAAAACTACTCATGTTTAAGCAACAAAACTACTCAGGTTTAGGCAACAAAACTACTTAGGCTTAGGCAACAAAACTACTTAGGTTAAGGTAACAAAACTACTTAGGTTTAGGCAACAAAACTACTTAGGCTTAGGCAACAAAACTACTTAGGTTAAGGTAACAAAAATACTTAGGTTTAGGCAACAAAACTACTTAGGTTTAGGCAACAAAACTACTTAGGCTTAGGCAACAAAACTACTTAGGCTTAGGCAACAAAACTACTTAGGTTAAGGTAACAAAACTACTTAGGTTTAGGCAACAAAATTACTTAGGTTAAGGTAACAAAACTACTTAGGTTTAGGCAACAAAACTACTTAGGCTTAGGCAACAAAACTACTTAGGCTTAGGCAACAAAACTACTTAGGTTAAGGTAACAAAACTACTTAGGTTTAGGCAACAAAACTACTTAGGTTTAGGCAACAAAACTACTTAGGTTAAGGTAACAAAACTACTTAGGTTTAGGCAACAAAACTACTTAGGTTTAGGCAACAAAACTACTTAGGTTTAGGCAACAAAACTACTTAGGTTTAGGCAACAAAACTACTTAGGTTAAGGTAATAAAAATACTTAGGTTTGGCAACAAAACTACTTAGGTTTAGACAGGGTCAGGGTTTTGTTTGGTGAGCTAACATTAGCTGCTAGTGTTGCTGACGTTGATCCAGTCGCTGACTTCACGGCCACAGGATAAACCTGCCAACACTCGTTTTTCATCCCCCTCTCCCAGTTTCCTCCCGGAGTCACATTTCTCCTAATTTATGGCAAATGTTCCCTTTTTCCCATTTTCCCTCATCTCAACCTGTTTCTGGAGCTGAACAGCGTCTCTAATCTCTACTGTTTCCACCCGGACGACAACAGAGCTACATCAGATGTCGTTTCCCGCGGAGGAGAGCGGTCGCTGCTGGCGACACAGCGCAATCTGAGCTCATGTCTCACAGCGTTCAGCGCCCGAAGGCTGGGTTTTGCTCGATGCAGTGAAAAGCCGTAGTGGCGCGACGCAAACTGTTGGAAATAACAGGTTTCAGAGATTTTTAATATTATTTTAGCTACATTTAATGACCTATTTATTAATTTATTGAGTCATTTATTATTGATTTTGGCAGTATTCTTATATTTCCAGATGAATTCTGATGAATCTGAATATTGTGGGTTGTGGTCTGTTAGCATGAGCTGCTATAGCTGCGTACAAAGAACACAATATGCATCGTGAATACAATATTAATAAAAACAATGAATATATAAAAAGAGCACAACTTGAGAATCTCTCTTGAGAAGTATTTATTTTTATCCCAAAAACACTTTGAGTGAAAAACAAACTGAGTTGTTGCAGTTTCAGAGCTTTTAGCACATAACAATAATAATAACAATAATAATAATAATGATAACAATAATAATATCACAGCACCTGTACAATATTAACAAGTTCAGAGTAGTTGATTGAAACGTGATTCTTCTCTTCTACCATCTCCCAGTCCCATCAGAGGTTCTTTAGCTCACTGAACATATAATCCACATTATCTAACCCAGGTTAGTTCATCAGTACATTCCTTTCTGTACTCATCATGTAAATGTACTTTGTAGATAATCATTATATAGTTTAATCTCTTATTCCGTGACGGGACATCAACCTGTCCTCCAGGTTCCTCTGAGACGTTCTGCATCAGCTGCTTTTATATAATTAGCTGGACATGAATGTAAACCCAAGCAGAAGCCTTTATATGACCCAGCAGGAAATAAAAGTACGAGATTAAGACCTCTTTACACCGGATTATTTCATGGGTACGGACATTTCAAATAAAACAAGACTGACAGGATGACTGGCTAACATTAGCTAGCTAGCTAGCTTGTCTGGAGCAACCCTCCAGGAAGAGCGCCGGTCGTTGATCAAATCTTTCGTAGTGTCCGAATGGCGGTACTACAACGTCCGTGTCCGTCACGTGATGCATCGGGCCCAAAAAGACTTTTCCCATAGACTTCCATTGGGAAAGAGACGACTGTAACTCAGAGGATCATTTATTTTGAGGTGAATCAACTCCCCAGTATGAACTCTCTAATAGTCCTGATTCAAATCATTACGTCCTAAAAGTTGTAAAACCAGTTTGTCATGGGTAACCCTACCAGGAGCTCAGAGCTCCAGACAACACAGCTCCCAGGATCAACAGGTACACAAACCCCTCCACCACGGTAAGGTAGTGATTCATACAGGGGAACATTACTGTGTTGTTGAGTCAGGTGTAAAGAGGTCTCTGTCTCTGGTCTCTCCTCATATCAGATGAGCTGATGGACCGCTGCTTAAACAACAGCAGACCATTCTGATCTGTTGTCCAGATTTCTTTTATATTTCCAGCCAAGAAAAAGTCCAACAGAACACACCACAACACCTGCTGCTACTCCCAGTCCAACGGCTACACGAGGGAAGTCTTCATTCACTGAACCTGTGGATCAAAACACACATTAGTCAGGAAACGACTGACTAGTTCCTCTTCTATATTTCTCATGTTTGATCAACCTGGAATAAACTGCAGCTACAAACTCACCTGTAACATTCAGCTGGATGGTGTTGATTGGCTCACGGTCAATGGCTCTCTTTCTACGACTTGAACCAGCTGTTTTAACTCGACACTCGTATTTTCCGCTGTCGTTGCTGCTCACATTCTTCAGAATTATAGAGACGTTTCCATTCTCCATCTTCCTGTCCTCCAGCTCCACCCTGTCCTTAAAGGATGGATGCTGTTCATCTGGTTCAGGGTGTCCATCGACGACTAAGAGGACGTACTTTGACTCCAGGTCATCTCTGGTCCACTCTACAACATCGATGGAGGCATTGCCAGCGTCACATTCCAGAATGACATTCTCTCCAGGGTTCACTGTTACCACATGTAGGTCTGAAAAACAATAATAAACAATTAAAGCTGCGAGCAGCGATGAACGGGCCCTCGCCCCTCCTTGCGAGGCGGGGGTACTGGCGGGACGTCGACTGACGCGGCCGGGCACGGCGAAATCGAAACTCTGACGAGTGCCACGACGCCTGCCACAAAACTCGACGACAAACGGTTCACGAGTTATGAAGGGGGGCGTGGCTAATGTGTAGGGGGCGGGGATAACAACACCAACTTAACAGGCACTCTCTGCTGAGTGATATGACACCTCCCACAAGACTCTACGACAAACGGTTCATGAGATATGAAAGGGGGCGGGGCTAACATCTTGGGGCGGGGCTATGAGTATATTTTTTCATATACATGTCATCAGGACTGGACCACCATCATACCTGAGAGATTTGGGGCAGATCGGACTATGTACAGTTGAGTTACAACAACTTCCTGTTTCATGGCGAATGGCTCAAAATGGCCGCCACGCCACGGTCAGGTCATTCAGTGAAAACTCACCATTTTGATAACTTTACATCCTCAAGGTCTTAAGATGGTCCTGACCAAATTTCAAGTCGATCTGATTAATTCTGTAGGAGGAGTTCGTTAAAGTACGCAACATATAAAACGCCAAAAATGGGCGAAAATCGCATATTAAACTCAATATGGCTGACTTCCTGTTGAGTTTTGGACACACCTCCAAGAGGCTTTTTTGTTTGTCAGATTAAAAAGTGATTCCTGTCATAGTTTGTCTCTTCAGTCTGTAGAACACTAAATAACAAACCAACACCACGTGCTCTGCTGGGGGGGGGATGTGTTGCTGCTTGTGCTTCAGCTAGAGTTGTTCTGATACGACCCAGGATTCAGTATCAGGTATCAGCGAGTACGTCAGGCTACACACCGATCTGATACCATCAGTTATTCACCCAGAAGAAGATCTACCTGTCTAACCAGATATCAGTTCTTCTTCTTCTCCGCTCCAAAACAGCAGCCTTCACCGTGCTGTCACCCTGGAGGAGTAAGTCTGCCACTGGAATTCAGGAATTCAAATCCCAGTATAGAATGTCTATAGTATATAAATATAGAATTAAACCGAATAGATCGGCCCCGTTGTTACTGATAACAGATCCAGCTCTCTGAGTCAGTATCGGCCTGATATCTGATCCGGTGTCTGTTCATCTCTTCTCGTCAGAGAAAGGAAAATATCAGCCATTTCACAGTGGAAAATCCAACAAGCTGTTTAATAAGAATAATAAGAATAAGAATAATAAGAAGAAGAAGAACTATTTTATTAACTTTTTTTTATCATGCTGGTATCGGATCTGTACTCAGTATCGTCCAACACTGCAAGTTCAGGTAGCAGAATCTAGGAATGGACCTGGATTATATAATATATAGGTATATATTATATACAATCTATCAAAATCATAAAAAGAAAAAATCCTGATACTCTATCAGAATCAGTATCAGGAAAGAAAAAATGGTACCAGAACATCTGTAGTTTCAGCACAGCTGTTGCTTCAACCTGGTCTGTTGTTATTGTGTTGTTCAGCCAATCACAGCACAGCACAATGCACACACCACGCCCCCCCTCTCTCTTCCCCTCTCCCTCCTTCCCCCTCTCTCTCCGTCTTTCTGCAGGAGGTGAAGGAACAGGGAGTTCTGGGTGGGCAGAGCATGGCAGGGTTCAGGTGGAGGGTGCTTTATAAGCTTCCTCTCCAAAAGAGGTCAGGAGATCTACAGTGGAGGGTCATACATGGGGCCCTGGCAACAAACACCTTCCTGGCAGAGGTTGACTCAAATGTGGGTGGGAAGTGCCCCTTCTGTGACGTACCTGAGACTGTCACAATGTGTTGGTTCAGTGTAACCGTGTTGTGATGTACCTGAGACTGTCATACATGTGTTGGTTCAATGTTACCGTGTTGTGATGTACCTGAGACTGTCATACATGTGTTGGTTCAATGTTACCGTGTTGTGATGTACCTGAGACTGTCATACATGTGTTTGCTCAATGTAACCGTGTTGCACCTCTGCTTGATGTTGTGAAGGTGCTCTGTGGTGAGCTGGGGGGGAGGGTTTCTCTGTGGGTCTGTATATTCTGGGACCAATGGACTCATTCAGGAAGAGGGTGAAATGTGTGCTGCTAAACTTCCTGTTTGGTCACATGACTGACGAGGAGGAACCTGTTGAAACTTGTGAAGTTGTTCAGGGGGCTGGTCTCTGTGCGCCTTAGAGCAGAATATGCAATCACTCTTTATATATTTCAGAGTAACTGACTGAGCTGAATACATCAGAGGTCAGAGATCTGTGTTCTCCATCTCTATCTGTATGAATCAGTTAATGATGAGAGGTCATATTTACCAGAAGCTGCTCCAGACAGAAAGAACAGCAGGATGATGAGAGCAGCCATGAGAGCTGAGACGATGTTGGTCTGCTGCTGGATCTCTCTCTCTCTCTGTCACACATCTGAGTGTTCTGAGCATTTACAGGAGTCTGTTGGTAGGCAGTGATTTCCTGCATGAGTGCAGAGTGGGTGGAGCTCAGGGCGGGTTTCCTGAGGACATGAGGGAACTGAACTCACTCAGTGTTTTTCCACTGTGTACTCTCTGTGGACTTCCTGATACTGTCTTGACTCATGTAGTTAGAGCAGCACAGTCAGCTTTAACAACATTAAGATGTTTATTAGAGAGAAGTTCTGGAGTACATGTGATCTGTAACTCAGGTTGTTTAAAACTATTTATTACAGTCTGTTTTAGTTGTAGCTGGCTGTTCCTGCTGGCTGTCTGTATGTCTGTATGTCTGGCTGTCTGGCTGCAGCAGTGGGTTATGAAGTTCACCAGTATAACTGGTTAGAAAGCTTCAATCACAGCTGGAACACTTTCATCTGAAGTCTGATCAACTTCAGTATAAACCTGAGATCAACACTGAGATCCACACTGTGTAACCATGGGAACCACTCAAAAGGTCAACATGGCCCTCTGCTTTTGAAAATTAAAAGTAAACAGGCTTATCTAACCCAACCACTCCCCCCCCCGCCCTGCAGGAAGAGATAAGTTCCTGTTGCAGGATGTCATGTTCAAAACATTCAAAACAACTTGTGTTACACTCTCACCACCAGACAGACATCATGTTGGAGGACAGAACCTGCAGAAATGAAAATGAAAATAAATGAATAAATAAATAACTCAATTAATAGACAATTTATGTCATTAAATGCAGCAAAAATAATATTAAAAATGTAGTCATTAATTAATTGTTAAAATGGGACATACATAAATATTTGTTTTAATTTTCTTCTTTATTTATTTATCTTTGTATTAGTTCCCTTATTTATGTACTCATCTGGTTAATTTTCCCATTTTTTTTATTTATGTATTTTTAAAATGTATTTATTAATTTTTGCATTTATTTTTTATTTATCTTTAAATTTATTTATGCACGATTTCCCCTTTGCATTTCACTCCGTTTTTATTTCCCCGCTTATTTATTTCTGTATTCTTTTATTTACATTTTATAAAATAAATAAATAAATACATACATACATTTAAAAAATAATATATAATAAATAAGAAATTAATACAAATAAATTAATAAATAAAAGGGTATATGTAAAAAGAAATGTTTAAATAAATGTATAAAGAAAATACATATATTGTTATATCTCAAAATTAAATGAATAAATAAATAAATAAATGACAATAAATTTATAAATATATCATTATATATAGTAAAAATAATATTAAAAATAAATTAGTCATTAATTAATTGATAAAATGTGACATAAATTGATATATCTGTTTTAATTTGCTTCTTTATTTATTCACCTTTGTATTAATTCCTTCATTTATTTACTCATCTGTTTATTTTTCACTTTTATTTATTTATGTAATTTTAAAAAGTTTTAATTTATTTTTGCATTTATTTTGTATTTATTTCTAAATGTATTTATTTATTTATGATTGATTTCCCCTTTGCATTTCACCCCGTATTTATTTCTGTATTATTTTATTTACATTTAAAAGATAAACAATAAATAAATAAACAAATACATTTAAAAAATAATATGTAATACAAAAAAATAAATAAATAAATAAATACATAAATAAAAGGGAATATGTAAAAAGAAATGTGTAAATAAATGCATAAAGAAAATACATATATTGTCATATCTGTTTCAATTTGCTTCTTTATTTATTCATCTTTGTATTTATTCCCTAATTTATTTACTCTTCTGTTTAATTTTCCCTTTTATTTAATTATGTAATTTTAAAAATTATTTATTTATTTCTGCATTATTTTTTTTGTTTATTTCTAAATTTATTATGTATGCATTATTTCCCCACTTATTTATTTCAGGATTCTTTTCTTTACACATTTTCTTGCAGAAAATAAATGAAATATATAAATGCATGAATACATAAATACATACATTTAAAAAATAATATCAAATAAATAAAAAAAGGATAAAAATAAATACATATATAAATAAAAGGGAATATGTAAAAATAAATGTGTAAATGAATGTATAGAGAGATACATAAATTGATATTTCTGTTTTAATTTGCTTCTTTTTTTATCTTTGTGTTTGCTCTGTTTAATGTTCCCTATGACAACAGGTCATGAGAATGTTATTAAAACAAACATCAGCTGAGGTCACAAGACTGGAAAAAGTCCCTTGTCACGCTGCCTCGTGTGTTCACAACAAACTGGACTGGAACAACAAACAGACGGCTTGTTTACTGATAAATAAATAAAAAGATGAGATGGAGTTTCCAGACGGTTCACACCGACAACGCCCAGAAGAACTGGAACAGTCTGATCAGAGTGTCCTGAAGCTGAAACTAGAGGAGACTCCTCTCAGGAGACAATCCCTGACCGACCTACAGTCATGGGCTGTAGTTATAAAGTTCTCCTCTTTCAACCACTCAGAGAGCTTCACATTACTGACAGTAACTCACCCACTGATGGCTCAGCCTTCAGGGTTCAGTATCTAAACCGCCGGCCCACAGCTGCCTGATGGAGGAGTCTACATGCAGCTGCCGTGTGACTGATTATAGAAAGCCTGGTGGAAACAGCTGCTTTGTGTGTGTCGGATGAATGACTCCATCTGTCGGGTTGCTCATCGTCTCCAGATCTGTTCACAATGGAGCATTTGATCTACAAAGTCAGGACTCGCGCTGCTGGGACTGTTTTAGTGTAGAATATAATAGTATAAGAAGCGGTGAACGCCACGTAGCGAGGAGGTCGGAGTGGACGGGTGGGCCTGAAAAAACACCGGACTTTCACCAGGAGACCAACATGGTGCCCCGTGTGAGGCCAGAAGTCAACGTGGATTTATCTGTCACGTAACTTCCGTACTTAAGTTACAGCACTTCTGGAGTTATTTAAACCTAAACCACCATCTTTTATCTAAATGAGTAGTTCTGTTGCCTAATATCTTATGTTTTCTGACATATCTGGGACTTCACCAACATGTACAGAGCAGCAGCAGTGGTTATTTCTCCCATGGTTATACCGGCGGTCCGACTAGTAAAACGAGGCGAAACTTTGCTTTGCTCGGTCTGAACGCAGCAGAAGTCTAATCAGAAGCAGTGTGTCCTATAATAAAAGAGAAGCAGTGTGTCCTATAATAAAAGAGAAGCAGTGTGATCTATAATAAAAGAGAAGCAGTGTGTCCTATAATAAAAGAGAAGCAGTGTGTCCTATAATAAAAGAGAAGCAGTGTGTCCTATAATAAAAGAGAAGCAGTGTGTCCTATAATAAAAGAGAAGCAGTGTGTGCTCACACTAGTTTCTACCCACAGACAGGACTTCCTGTCTCAGACTGAGATGGTGGGGGAAGTTTATCAAAGTTAAAATGGTCTCTAGACTATTTGAAACCCCCTGCCCCGTCCTCTAAATACCCCGACATTTAGTCGCCTCTGATTACAGGGACGGGCCCTTAGAGTCATACTTTTGGTTCTGGTATACAGGAGGTATCACTCCACAGTTACAGACATAAACTAGGTTCAGTTTGATGAAGTCTGTATCGGTATCATCTGTTCCAGAAGCAGGACGTTCATTCAGAAGTCGACACGTAACTGATGTGAAACTACTGGAGAACACTCTTCTCTTCTTTCACATAAAACAACAATCTCAAGCTGTTTAAAACATCATCTCTTCAACTAAAAGCTGCAACTGTGCCGATAAATCAAGCTCGTCTCCAGCCCTGATATTAGCATATACTTCCCAGCATGCATTGAGGTTCAACCCCTCCAGAAACCCTTTAATCTAACGTGTCTTTTACACGTGATGATCGAAACTACTCAGGTTTAGGCAACAAAACTACTCAGGTTAAAGCAACAAAACTACTCAGGTTAAAGCAACAAAACTACTTAGGTTTAGGCAACGAAACTACTCAGGTTAAAGCAACAAAACTACTTAGGTTTAGCAACAAAACTACTTAGGTTTAGCAACAAAACTACTTAGGTTTAGCAACAAAACTACCCAGGTTTAAGCAACAAAACTACTGAGGCTGAGGCAACAAAACTACTCAGGTTTAGCAACAAAACTACCCAGGTTTAAGCAACAAAACTACTGAGGCTGAGGCAACAAAACTACCCAGGTTTAAGCAACAAAACTACTCAGGCTGAGGCAACAAAACTACCCAGGTTTAAGCAACAAAACTACTCAGGCTGAGGCAACAAAACTACTCAGGCTGAGGCAACAAAGCTACTTAGGTTTAAGCAACAAAACTACTCAGGTTTAAGCAACAAAACTACTCAGGCTGAGGCAACAAAACTACTCAGGTTTAAGCAACAAAACTACTTAGGTTTAGCAACAAAACTACCCAGGTTTAAGCAACAAAACTACTTAGGTTTAGCAACAAAACTACCCAGGTTTAAGCAACAAAACTACTGAGGCTGAGGCAACAAAACTACTCAGGTTTAGCAACAAAACTACCCAGGTTTAAGCAACAAAACTACTGAGGCTGAGGCAACAAAACTACCCAGGTTTAAGCAACAAAACTACTGAGGCTGAGGCAACAAAACTACCCAGGTTTAAGCAACAAAACTACTCAGGCTGAGGCAACAAAACTACTCAGGCTGAGGCAACAAAGCTACTTAGGTTTAAGCAACAAAACTACTCAGGTTTAAGCAACAAAACTACTCAGGCTGAGGCAACAAAACTACTCAGGTTTAAGCAACAAAACTACTCAGGCTGAGGCAACAAAACTACTGAGGCTGAGGCAACAAAACTACTGAGGCTGAGGCAACAAAACTACTCAGGTTTAAGCAACAAAACTACTGAGGCTGAGGCAACAAAACTACTCAGGCTGAGGCAACAAAACTACTCAGGTTTAAGCAACAAAACTACTGAGGCTGAGGCAACAAAACTACTGAGGCTGAGGCAACAAAACTACTGAGGCTGAGGCAACAAAACTACTCAGGTTTAAGCAACAAAACTACTGAGGCTGAGGCAACAAAACTACTCAGGCTGAGGCAACAAAACTACTCAGGTTTAAGCAACAAAGCTTAAACAGCATGCATTGAGGTTCAACCCCTCCAGAAACCCTTTAATCTAACGTGTCTTTATACTCATGATGATCTTCACTCTCATCTAAGTAAAAACAACACAAGTCATGGTAGAGATAACAAAGAACGTACAGTATATCGCTAAGAAGTTAAAGTCAAAAGTTCGTTCCATTTCAACGTCAGAGCTACGCTTCCGCCATTTTGGACTGAAAGTGACGCCAGTAAAACGTCCGCCTACGAAGGAGGAGGAAGTTAACAGAAGTAAAGTTGGATAAGTCAAAACTGGGAGCTCCCTGAAGGCTTTAAAAGGGACTGTATGTACGTTTTTACACGTATAAATCATTTTAATCAGCCTGTAGACTGCTTTTATTGTGAAAAACCCGGGCCTGGATGTGAGTGCCTTTATTTTCTTTATTTAACCGTAGCTAACGGTCGGTTAGAAACGGAGTCCGTTAACGGCAACAAACGACCACAACTCAGACTCCGACACTTTCTTTCCACCAGAATCACAAGTTTAACATATAAATATATAAATAACATATAAATGCTGTTGCAGTGTATTTATTATTTTGGTTATTTTTAGTTTTCTGGGGAGGACCACCAGACCCCCCCCG
Organism: Sebastes umbrosus; assembly: GCF_015220745.1. Taxonomy (NCBI): domain Eukaryota; kingdom Metazoa; phylum Chordata; class Actinopteri; order Perciformes; family Sebastidae; genus Sebastes; species Sebastes umbrosus. The sequence goes on from NC_051290.1 coordinate 227,369, forward strand.
CTTCAGGTTAGAAATCCTCCCTTTATTTAAGGTCTCTAGGTTGGCCGGTCTGGACATAGAACCCCTTTAGAGGTGATAATGAAAGGCTCAGGTGGATTGGGTTTCAGTCCTCATTATGTGTGTCAGTCCTCTTTGGGTTTCAGTCCTCATTATGTGTGTCAGTCCTCTTTGTGTTTCAGTTCTCTTTGTGTGTCAGTTCTCTGTGTGTTTCTCACCTGGGCGGTTACCTGGAACACCGGTGTGTTGTGGGATTCTTCTCATACGTGTATCAACAGGTCCAACAGGTCACACCCCGTTACATTCATTTCTAGAGAAACGAAACGTACTGCAGCTGAATCCTATAAATCCATGTAAACACATTTTGGTTCATAACTCACAATCACTCACCAGACTGGCGTCAGAAGGTCGTTTGGAGCGCCGAGCGCCGGTTACTGTGGCAGCTTCAGGTTCAGGTTCCTGTATGTGTACCTGTTGGTAGACTTGGTTTACAGTAAAAAGACATTTTACACACACAGACAATAGACACACATGATAAAATATATACTCAGAGCTCCACTGTATGGAGGACGAGAGCTGCCAAAAATAAATTAATTCAATAAATATGTCATTAAATGCAGCAAAAATAATATAAAAAATTAATGTGGCCATTAATTAATTAATTGATAAAATGTGACATAAATTGATATTTCTGTTTAAAAGTTGCCTCCTTATTTATTTATCTATCTTTGTGTTAATTCCCTTTTTTTATTTACTCTTCTGTTTAATGTTCCCTTTTATTTATTTATGTATTTATTTCTATTCATTTTAATTTTTTTAAATGTATGTATGTATTTATGCATTTATGTATTTTCTGCAACAAATGTAAAAAGAAATGTGCAAATGAATGTATAAAGAAAAGAATACATAAATAAATAACTGCATAAATACATAAATAAATATACATATTTAAAAATAAATGTAAAATAAATAAAAAATGAACACAGAATTTTTTTTTTTTAAATAGTAATAATGAATACATAAATAAATAAAATGGAAAATTAAACAGAAGAGTAAATAAATAAGGGAACTGATACAAAGATGAATATATTCAAAAGCAAATTAAAATACATAAGTAAAAACACACATTTAAAAATAAATACAAAAATAAATAAATTTAAAAATTGATAAAAATAAATACACCAATAAATAAAAGGGAAAATTAAACAGAAGAGTAAATAAATAAGGAAATTAATAAAATATAAATAAATATAGAAGCAAATTAAAACAAATATCAATTAATTAATGGCTACATTTATTTTTAATATTATTTTTGCTACATTTAATGAAATATTTATTAATTTATTGAGACATTTATTTATTGATTTTGGCAGTATTCTTATATTTCCAGATGAATTCTGATGAATCTGAATATTTTGGGTTGTGGTCTGTTAGCATGAGCTGCTATAGCTGCGTACAAAGAACACAATATGCATCGTGAATACAATATTAATAAAAACGATGAATATATAAAAAGAGCACAACTTGAGAATCTCTCTTGAGAAGTATTTATTTTAATCCCAAAATACACTTTGAGTGAAAAACAAACTGAGTTGTTGCAGTGGCAGAGCTTTTAGCACATAATAATAATATCAATAACAATAATAACAATATCATAGCACCTGTACAATATTAAAGAGTTCAGAGTAGTTGATTATTAGCTTCCATCATTTTACAGATTCATTATTATTTCATCCACTGATTAAAATTTTTAAAAATGATAAACTGCTGTTCATTATCAAATCTCCCAGTCCAATCAAAGGTTCTTTAGTTCACTGAACATTCCTTTCTGTACTTATCATGTAAATCTACTTTGTAGATAATAATTATACAGTTTAATCTCTTATTCCGTGACGGGACATCAACCTGTCCTCCAGGTTCCTCTGAGACGTTCTGCATCAGCTGCTTTTATATAATTAGCTGGACATTAATGTAAACCCAAGCAGAAGCCTTTATATGACCCAGCAGGAAATAAAAGTACGAGATTAAGACCTCTTTACACCGGATTATTTCATGGGTACGGACATTTCAAATAAAATTAAAGCTGCGAGCAGCGATGAACGAGCCCTCACCCCTCCTTGCGCGTCGGGGGTACTGGCCGGACGCCGACTAACGCGGCCGGGCACGGTGAAAGCGAAACTCGGACGAGCGCCACAACGCCTGCCACGAGACTCTACGACAAACGGTTCACGAGTTATGAAAGGGGGCGTGGCTAATGTGTAGGGGGCGGGGATAACCTTCACCAATGAAACAGGCACTCTCTGCTGAGTGATATGACACCTCCCACAAGACTCTACGACAAACGGTTCATAAGTTATAAAAAGGGGGCGGGGCTAATGTTTTGGGGCGGGGCTATGAGTATATTTTTTCATATACATGTCATCAGTACTGGACCACCATCATACCTGAGAGATTTGGGGCAGATCGGACTATGTACAGTTGAGTTACAACAACTTCCTGTTTCATGGCGAATGGCTCAAAATGGCCGCCACGCCACGGTCAGGTCGTTCAGTGAAAACTCACCATTTTGATAACTTTTCATCCTCAAGGTCTTAAGATGGTCCTGACCAAATTTCAAGTTGATTTGATTAAATCTATAGGAGGAGGTCGTTAAAGTACACGGCCTACAAAACGCTAAAAATGGGCGAAAATCGCATATTAAATTCTACATGGCTGACTTCCTGTTGAGTTTTGGGCACACCTCCAAGAGGCTTTTTTGTGCGTCTCCACATGTTACATCTGTCTGCCAAATTTCATACATGTAGGTGAACCCGGAGTGAGGGGCTCAATTTTTCCAATTTTCTAGGGGGCGCTAGCGAGTCATTTTGCAACGGCTGAGCCCGAGACCCTTAAAATATCACATTTTTCACCGCATCTGATAAGCATTCCAAGCTTAACAACTTTTTGAGATGGCTAAGGTCGTCGAAAAGGCTATTCATTTCGGAGAAAAAAAAGAAGACGAATAAACGCTACAGTTTCATTAGGACCTTCGCTTGCCCGACGTTGTCGGTGCTCGGGCCCTAACAAGACTGACAGGATGACTGGCTAACATTAGCTAGCTAGCTAGCTTGTCTTGAGCAAGCCTCCAGGAAGAGCGCCAGTCGTTGATCTCAACTTTCGTAGTGTCCAAACGGCGGTACTACAACGTCCGTGTCCGTCACGTGATGCATCGGGCCCAAAAAGACTTTTCCCATAGACTTCCATTGGGAAAGAGACGACTGTAACTCAGAGGATCATTTATTTTGAGGTGAATCAACTCCCCAGTATGAACTCTCTAATAGTCCTGATTCAAATCATTACGTCCTAAAAGTTGTAAAACGCACTAATACCTGAATCCAGAGTTATTATTTCACGATGTTTACGTGATGTTAACATCGTGACATCATCAATAAAGGGTCTATTCTGCTGTTACAGTATCAGGTCTTTAAGGGTAGACATTTGAAGTGAATCACATTTAGTCTGACCCTCCCCTGGGACCAGTTTGTCATGGGTAACCCTACCAGGAGCTCAGAGCTCCAGACAACACAGCTCCCAGGATCAACAGGTACACAAACCCCTCCACCACGACAAGGTAGTGATTCATACAGGGGAACTTTACTGTGTTGTTGAGTCAGGTGTAAAGAGGTCTCTGACATATCAGATGAGCTGATGGTCTGCTGCTTTTTCATCAGCAGCAGACCGTTCTGATTTTTTGTCCAGATGTTTTTTATATTTCCTGACAAGAAAAAGTCCAACAGAACACAGCACCACAACACCTGCTGCTCCCAGTCCAACAGCTACACGAGGGAAGTCTTTATTTCCTGGGTCATCAGTCTCGGGGTCTCCTTTCTGTGAATCTGAAGATCAAAACACACATTAGTCAGGAAACCACTGACTAGTTCCTCTTCTATATTTCTCATGTTTGATCAACCTGGAATAAACTGCAGCTACAAACTCACCTGTAACCTCCAGCTGGATGCTGTTGATTGGCTCACTGTCAAGGACGGCTCTCTTTGTACGACTTGAACGACCTGTTTCAACCCGACACCTGTATATTCCTCTGTCTTCACTTCTCACATTCTTCAGAACTAAAGAGACGTCTCCATTCTCCATCTTCCTGTCCACCAGCTCCACCCTGTCCTTAAAGGATGGATGCTGTTCTTTTGGGTGAGGGTATCCATCGATGACTAAGAGGACGTACTTTGACTCCAGGTCATCTCTGGTCCACTCTACAACATCGATGGAGGCATCACCAGCGTTACATTTCAGAATGACATTCTCTCCAGGGTGTGCTGTTTGCAGATGTAGGTCTGAAAAACAATAATATTCAATAATTAATATCCAGATTAAAAAGTGATTCCTGTCATTGCAAAGAGTATAGAAGCGAAGAGACGAAACTCCTCTGTCCTCATCTTGGACTGAAAACACTCATTATATTTTATAATATTTTATTGTTCAACACAGGATGTTTCAGTGGAATATGACAATAGAAGAGAAATAATTTAGTTTTACTTTTGTACGCCACAAGTTATTATTATACTAGTCCGTATTCGGTATCGTCCAACACTGCAAGTTCAGGTATCAGAATCTAGGACTGGACCATTAACCTATCTCCTGATTTGATACTATCACGATACTTGGGTGCCGATTGTGATTTTTAAGTATTGCAATTCGATATATATATATATATATAAAATATATGAAAATCATTAAAAAGAATCCTGATAAAAAGGTGAATGGATATTTTCCCACCTTCATCAGAATCAGTATCAGGATGAAAAAATGGTACCAGAACATCTGTAGTTTCAGCACAGCTGTTGCTTCAACCTGGTCTGTTGTTATTGTGTTGTTCAGCCAATCACAGCACAATGCACACACCACGCCCCCCCCCCCCCCCCCCCCCTCTCTCTCTGTCTCTCTCTCTGTCTGTCTCTGTCACTCTGTCTCTCTCTCTCTCTCCCTCCCTCCTCTTCTCTGACTCTTCTTGAAGTCTTGTTTAAACTGCTCATTAATCCAGACAGTGTGAAACAGTGTGTCTGATCACTCTTTATATATTTCAGAGTAACTGACTGAGCTGAATACATCACTTATTAATCACAAACACAAAACTGTAGGAGGAAATACGCTTACATTTAAATACATTTGAACTATTTCATGTAAAACAAAACGAACAGCATCAGAGGTCAGAGATGTGTGTTCTCCATCTCTATCTGTATGAATCAGTTAATAATGAGAGGTCATATTTACCAGAAGCTGCTCCAGACAGAAAGAACAGCAGGATGATGAGAGCAGCCATGAGAGCTGAGAGGATGTTGGTCTGCTGCTGGATCTCTCTCTCTCTGTCACATGTTTGAGTCTGTTGAGCATTTACAGGAGTCTGTTGGTAGGCAGTCAGTGGTTTCATGCATGAGTGCAGAGTGGGTGGAGCTCAGGGCGGGTTTCCTGAGGACATGAGGGAACTGAACTGACTCAGTGTTTTTCCACTGTGTACTCTCTGTGGACTTCCTTATACTGCCTTGAATCCTGTAGTTAGAGCAGAACAGTCAGCTTTAACAACATTAAGATGCTTATTAGAGAGAAGTTCTGGAGTACATGTGATCTGTAACTCAGGTTACTTAAAACTATTTAGGAAGATTTATTACAGACTTTTAGTTGTAGCTGGCTGTTCCTGCTGGCTGTCTGAATCAGAATCAGAATCTCGTTTATTGACAGGTGTATAGATAGATAGATAAATAGATAAATTGATAGATAGTAACTTTATTGATCCTGATGGAAATTCAAGTTTCCAGCATCACAGCTCCATAGTGCAACACATGTTAGTAAAAAGGCAGTAAAAAAGTTAGTAGTGCAAAGTACAAAACAATATGCAAGATATAAAAATACAAGATGAAGAAGAAAACTGTTGAAACTGAATATAGTGCAGAGTAACAGCTGTGATACACGACTACTAAAAAAGTGAATATAGTGCAGAAGAGACTGTTAAAAGTGAGTATAGTACATTATTATCTGTCCTGTAGACCTGTCCTTTCCTCTGCCACCGTCACCAGAGAGTCCAGCTCCATGCCGACCACAGAGCCGGCCCGTCTGATCAGCTTGTCCAGCCTCGAGGTGTCCCTCTTAGTTGTGCTGCCCCCCCAGCACATCACAGTGTAGAAAAG
>NC_051290.1:241041-256598 GCF_015220745.1 Sebastes umbrosus
AGAACTACAAAGAGACTCATAACAACTACAAAGACACTCATAAGGACTACAAAGAGACTCATAACGACTACAAAGAGATTCATAACAACTACAAGGAGATGCAGAACAACTACAAAGACTCAAAACGAATACAAAGAGACACAAAAGAACTACAAAGAGACTCATAACAACTACAAAGACACTCATAAGGACTACAAAGAGACTCATAACAACTACAAAGAGACTCATAACGACTACAAAGAGACTCATAACTACAAAGAGATTCATAACAACTACAAAGAGACTCATAACAACTACAAAGAGACTCATAACAACTACAAAGAGACTCATAACGACTACAAAGAGATTCATAACAACTACAAGGAGATGCAGAACAACTACAAAGACTCAAAATGAATACAAAGAGACACAAAACGACTACAAAGATACTCAAAACGAATACAAAGACACAAAAGTACTAGACTATAAAGAGATGCGAAACGAGTACAAAGAGATTCATAACAACTACAAGGAGATGCAGAACAACTATATAGACTCAAAACGACTACAAAGAGACACAAAATAACTATAAAGAGACTCATAACAACTACAAAGAGACTCATAACGACTACAAAGAGACTCATAACAACTACAAAGAGACTCATAACAACTACAAAGAGACTCATAACAACTACAAAGAGACTCATAACAACTATAAAGAGACTCATAACAACTATAAAGAGACTCATAACGACTACAAGGAGATGCAGAACAACTACAAAGACTCAAAACGAATACAAAGAGACACAAAACGACTACAAAGATACTCAAAACGAATACAAAGACACAAAAGTACTAGACCATAAAGAGATGCGAAACGAGTACAAAGGTACTCAAACTGACTACAAAAAAATCACAAACTGTGGGAAAAATGTATTTGACGTGTACTTTGACTCTTTGGTTTGGCCCATGATGTCTTATCCACTAACATGGAGGGCGCGGGGTTAATGAGCTATACTGCAGCCGGCCACCAGGGGGCGATGCTGATGTGTTGGCTTCATCTCTGGGGAGCTGTCATGTCGGCCATCTTTATACACAGTCTATGGTTTAATCTTATCACTTTATGAACAGTTTTAAGTTTAATAATTATTTTTGGTTCATTTTTAGGGAAACCCACCACGACATCTTCTCCTAGACCCTCCTCTTCCTCACCCAACTCTTCCTCTTCCTCACCCACCTCTTCTCCGGTGTTGTGGTTTACTGATCCATCTGTGTTGGTACCGGTTGTACTGGTTGTACTGGTTGTACTGGTTGTACTGGTGAGACGATGCATCCGTAGGAAATCTGAAGGTTAGACACAGACTCAGACAACTGTGCTGCAGTTCACATTTAAACTTCACATCCTATTAACATTTAAAGGTGTCAAGTTACAGTTTTCAACTCTACCTACAAGGTCCGTTTAGTGTGCTCTGGAGCTTTTGATCGTATCACATGATCTTCCTCAGCAGATGAAGTTTACATTTCTGTTTTATGATTGAAACTGATTTAAATGTTCTGTTCATCCTGGTTCCTTTCAGCTGCTGACGTAGACGTTGGAGATGATGACGTCACATACAGTGATGTCAAAACATCACGTGACCTACAACAGCCAATCAGACGGAGCACAGGTAAAGATGGTTTTATTGTTTATATATATATATCTATAGATATAGATATATCTTATATCCTGAGTTTCAGAACGCAAGAGGACATTTTGGAAAACAAGCATTTTTATAAAATGAGGATATTTTGAATCCTGTAATTCAAATATAAAGTCAGTGTTTTTAGTGCGTGTAGTTTCAGACTGTAGCGAGGTCTATTCTAGTCGATGATAATGGGTGTTGTGTTCTGCATGCGTTTCCTGTTTTGTACCTTGTGGGTTCAACAGCTCTGTGGTCGTCCAGTTTCGTCTTCCTGATAAAAACACACGGCCGAGTCCTGACGTGCAAACGTCTCACTGTTAATGAAACAAAGACATGATATTAATAAGTTATACATCTTATTGTACATTCTGATCACATATCTAAAAGTGAGAGGATGTGTTTTACTGAAACACCGTTATTGATCCGTTTATTGAATAAAAACAGTAAAAAACTATCAGAAAAGAACAATTATTATTATTATTATTATTATTATTATTATTATTATTATTATTATTAATAGTAATAATAATAATAATAATGATTTTTTTGTTCCCTTAATAAAAATGACATAAACCTAAATCATAACAAATAAAGTAATATGTACATATAATAACAGATAGTAACTGTAAATATATTATAAAATAAGGGAGGAGAAACAATTATGATAATACTACTACTAATAAAGAAATATTAATAAATAAAAATAAATAAATGAATACAATCAATTCACACAATATATTCCCATAAAGGAATTATTATTATTATTATCATTATTATTATTAATAATAATAAATAATATAAAAATGCATACAAGTGGTTAATAATAATAATAATACAAATAAAAGACATATTAATAAAGAAAAATATAAATTAATAAAATAAATTCACACACCAAATTCCCAGAAAAGAAGTATTATTGATTGTAGTAGGAGCTTATATTATGTGAATATCATTTGTACTGTGTTAGTACTAGCAGTACTAACACTAGCAGTACTGGTATCAGTTGTAGTACCTGCAGTACTGTAAGTGTCCTGTATTTTATTTGACAGAGAGTGATCCAGCTGTAGTCTACTCAGGAGTGAGGAGACCAGAAGACGTCAGTTATGGACAGATCGTCTTCAGAGACGTCACATCAAACAGGACGAGAGGTACAGCTGCTCCTCTTTGTCTCCAGAAGAGACCAACACATGAAACATCTGTTAGAAACATCTGTTAGAAACATCTGCTAGCAACATCTGTTAGAAACATCTGGTAGAGAAGAACACAGACCAATTCAGTTTAGTTCTTATCAAACTAACAGGAAGACATAGTGACTTAGTTGGGACTATTTTCAGCGGCGGATTAATCCTCATGTGGTGCTCTAGAGAGTAAATAAACTTCAGTGTGAGTTCATGGTGATGAAGGAATACGACACTTTTCACAGTTATACATTAAGATGATAGACACAATACCAAATAATGATTATCTCCTGCCTCAAAGTAAGATCTGAGGCACGATTTACTATAAAACAACTACAAAAAGACTCATAACAACTACAGAGACACTCATAACAACTACAAAGAGACTCAACAACTACAAAGAGACTCATAACAACTACATAGAGTCTCATAACAACTACAAAGAGACTCAACAACTACAAAGAGACTCATAACTACAGAGACTCATAACAACTACAAAGAGACTCATAACTACAAAGAGACTCATAACAACTACAGAAAAATCATAACTACAAAGAGACTCAACAACTACAAAAAGACTCATAACAACTACAAAGAGACTCAACAACTACAAAGACTCATAACAACTACAAAAAGACTCATAACAACTACAGAGACACTCATAACAACTACAAAGAGACTCATAACTACAGAGACTCATAACAACTACAAAGAGACTCATAACAACTACAAAAAGACTCATAACAACTACAGAGACACTCATAACAACTACAAAGAGACTCAACAACTACAAAGAGACTCATAACAACTACATAGAGACTCATAACAACTACAAAGAGACTCAACTACAAAGAGACTCATAACAACTACAGAGACTCATAACAACTACAAAGAGACTCATAACAACTACAAAGAGACTCATAACAACTACAAAGAGGATCATAACAACTAAAAAGAGACTCATAACAACTACAAAGAGACTCATAAAAACTACAGAGACACTCATAACAACTACAAAGAGACTCATAACAACTACAAAGAGACTCATAAAAACTACAAAGAGACTCAACAACTACAGAGAGACTCATAACAACTACAAAGAGACTCATAACAACTACAAAGAGACTCAACAACTACAAAGACACTCATAACTACAAAAAAACTCGTAACAACTACAAAGAGACTCAACAACTACAATGAGACTCAACAACTACAGAGAGACTCATAACAACTACAGAGAAACTCATAACAACTACAAAGAGACTCAACAACTACAAAAAGACTCATAACAACTACAAAGAGACTCAACAACTACAAAGAGACTCATAACAACTACAAAAAGACTCATAACAACTACAGAGACACTCATAACAACTACAGAGACTCAACAACTACAAAGAGACTCATAACAACTACATATAGACTCATAACAACTACAAAGAGACTCAACAACTACAAAGAGACTCATAAGAACTACAGAGACTCATAACAACTACAAAGAGACTTATAACAACTACAAAGAGACTCATAACAACTACAAAGAGACTCAACAACTACAAAGCGACTCATAACAACTACAGAGAGACTCATAACAACTACAGAGAGACTCATAACAACTACAGAGACTCATAACAACTACAAAGAGACTCATAACAACTACAGAGAGACTCATAACGACTACAAAAAGACTCATAACAACTACAGAGACACTCATAACAACTACAAAGAGACTCAACAACTACAAAGAGACTCATAACAACTACAAAGACACTCATAACAACTACAAAGAGACTCATAACAACTACAAAGAGACTCATAACAACTACAGAGACACTCATAACAACTACAAAGAGACTCATAACAACTACAAAGAGACTCATAACAACTACAAAAAGACTCATAACAACTACAAAGAGACTCAACAACTACAAAGAGACTCATAACAACTACAAAAAGACTCATAACAACTACAGAGACACATAACTACAAAAAGACTCATAACAACTACATAGAGACTCATAACAACTACAAATAGACTCAACAACTACAAAGAGACTCAACAACTACAAAGACTCATAACAACTACAAAAAGACTCATAACAACTACAGAGACACTCATAACAACTACAAAGAGACTCAACAACTACAAAGAGACTCATAACTACAGAGACTCATAACAACTACAAAGAGACTCATAACAACTACAAAAAGACTCATAACAACTACAGAGACACTCATAACAACTACAAAGAGACTCAACAACTACAAAGAGACTCATAACAACTACATAGAGACTCATAACAACTACAAAGAGACTCATAACAACTACATAGAGACTCATAACTACAAAGAGACTCAACTACAAAGAGACTCATAACAACTACAGAGACTCATAACTACAAAGAGACTCATAACAACTACAAAGAGACTCATAACAACTACAAAGAGACTCATAACAACTACAAAGAGGATCATAACAACTAAAAAGAGACTCATAACAACTACAAAGAGACTCATAAAAACTACAGAGACACTCATAACAACTACAAAGAGACTCATAACAACTACAAAGAGACTCATAAAAACTACAAAGAGACTCAACAACTACAGAGAGACTCATAACAACTACAAAGAGACTCATAACAACTACAAAGAGACTCAACAACTACAAAGACACTCATAACTACAAAAAAACTCGTAACAACTACAAAGAGACTCAACAACTACAATGAGACTCAACAACTACAGAGAGACTCATAACAACTACAGAGAAACTCATAACAACTACAAAAAGACTCATAACAACTACAGAGACTCAACAACTACAAAGAGACTCATAACAACTACAAAAAGACTCATAACAACTACAAAGAGACTCAACAACTACAAAGAGACTCATAACAACTACAGAGACTCATAACAACTACAGAGACTCATAACAACTACAAAGAGACTTATAACAACTACAAAGAGACTCATAACAACTACAAAAAGACTCATAACAACTACAAAGAGACTCAACAACTACAAAGCGACTCATAACAACTACAGAGAGACTCATAACAACTACAGAGACTCATAATAACTACAAAGAGACTCATAACAACTACAGAGAGACTCATAACGACTACAAAAAGACTCATAACAACTACAGAGACACTCATGACAACTACAAAGAGACTCAACAACTACAAAGAGACTCATAACAACTACAAAGACACTCATAACAACTACAAAGAGACTCATAACAACTACAAAGAGACTCATAACAACTACAGAGACACTCATAACAACTACAAAGAGACTCATAACAACTACAAAGAGACTCATAACAACTACAAAAAGACTCATAACAACTACAAAGAGACTCAACAACTACAAAGAGACTCATAACTACAAAAAGACTCATAACAACTACAGAGACACATAACAACTACAAAAAGACTCATAACAACTACATAGAGACTCATAACAACTACAAATAGACTCAACAACTACAAAGAGACTCATAACAACTACAAAGAGACTCATAACAACTACAAAGAGAGTCATAACAACTACAGAGAGAATCATAACAACTACAAAGAGACTGATAACAACTACAACGAGACTCATAACAACTACAAAGAGACTCATAACAACTACAAAAAGACTCATAACAACTACAAAGAGACTCAACAACTACAAAGCGACTCATAACTACAGAGAGACTCATAACAACTACAGAGACTCATAATAACTACAAAGAGACTCATAACAACTACAGAGAGACTCATAACGACTGCAAAAAGACTCATAACTACACAGACACTCATAACAACTACAAAGAGATTCAACAACTACAAAGAGACTCATAACAACTACAAAGACACTCATAACAACTACAAAGAGATTCATAACAACTACAAAAGGGACTCATAAAAACTACAGAGACACTCATAACAACTACAAAGAGACTCATAACAACTACAAAGAGACTCATAAAAACTACAAAGAGACTCAACAACTACAGAGAGACTCATAACAACTACAAAGAGACTCAACAACTACAAAGAGACTCATAACAACTACAAAGAGACTCATAACAACTACAAAGAGGATCATAACAACTAAAAAAGACTCATAACTACAGAGAGACTCAACAACTACAAAGCGACTCATAACAACTACAGAGAGACTCATAACAACTACAGAGACTCATAATAACTACAAAGAGACTCATAACAACTACAGAGAGACTCATAACGACTACAAAAAGACTCATAACAACTACAGAGACACTCATAACAACTAAAAAGAGACTCAACAACTACAAAGAGACTCATAACAACTACAAAGACACTCATAACAACTACAAAGACACTCATAACAACTACAAAGAGACTCATAACAACTACAAAGAGACATAACAACTACAAAAAGACTCATAACAACTACAAAGAGACTCAACAACTACAAAGAGACTCATAACAACTACAAAAAGACTCATAACAACTACAGAGACACATAACAACTACAAAAAGACTCATAACAACTACATAGAGACTCATAACAACTACAAATAGACTCAACAACTACAAAGAGACTCATAACAACTACAGAGACTCATAACAACTAAAAAGAGACTCATAACAACTACAAAGAGAGTCATAACAACTACAGAGAGACTCATAACGACTGCAAAAAGACTCATAACAACTACAGAGACACTCATAACAACTACAAAGAGATTCAACAACTACAAAGAGACTCATAACAACTACAAAGACACTCATAACAACTACAAAGAGATTCATAACAACTACAAAAGGGACTCATAAAAACTACAGAGACACTCATAACAACTACAAAGAGACTCATAACAACTACAAAGAGACTCATAACAACTACAAAGAGACTCAACAACTACAAAGAGACTCATAACAACTACAAAGAGACTCATAACAACTACAAAGAGACTCATAACTACAAAGAGGATCATAACAACTAAAAAAGACTCACAACAACTACAGAGACACTCATAACAACTACAAAGAGACTCAACAACTACAGAGAGACTCATACCTACAAAGAGACTCAACAACTACAAAGAGACTCATAACTTCTACAAAAAGACTCATAACAACTACAGAGACACTCATAACTACAAAGAGACTCAACAACTACAAAGAGACTCATAACAACTACAAAGAGACTCATAACAACTACAAAGAGGATCATAACAACTAAAAAAGACTCATAACAACTACAGAGACACTCATAACAACTACAAAGAGACTCAACAACTACAGAGAGACTCATAACAACTACAAAGAGACTCAACAACTACAAAGAGACTCATAACAACTACAGAGACACTCATAACAACTACAAAGAGACTCAACAACTACAAAGAGACTCATAACAACTACATAGAGTCTCATAACAACTACAAAGAGACTCATAACTACAGAGACTCATAACAACTACAAAGAGACTCATAAAAACTACAGAGACACTCATAACAACTACAAAGAGACTCATAACAACTACAAAGAGACTCATAAAAACTACAAAGAGACTCAACAACTACAGAGACTCATAACAACTACAAAGAGACTCATAACAACTACAAAGAGACTCAACAACTACAAAGACATTCATAACAACTACAAAAAAACTCGTAACAACTACAAAGAGACTCATAACAACTACAGAGAAACTCATAACAACTACAAAGAGACTCAACAACTACAAAGAGACTCATAACAACTACAAAGAGACTCAACAACTACAAAGAGACTCATAACAACTACAGAGACACTCATAACAACTACAAAGAGACTCAACAACTACAAAGAGACTCATAACAACTACATAGAGTCTCATAACAACTACAAAGAGACTCAACAACTACAAAGAGACTCATAACTACAGAGACTCATAACAACTACAAAGAGACTCATAACAACTACAAAGAGACTCATAACAACTACAGAAAAATCATAACAACTACAAAGATACTCAACAACTACAAAAAGACTCATAACAACTACAAAGAGACTCAACAACTACAAAGACTCATAACAACTACAAAAAGACTCATAACAAATACAGAGACACTCATAACAACTACAAAGAGACTCAACAACTACAAAGAGACTCATAACTACAGAGACTCATAACAACTACAAAGAGACTCATAAAAACTACAGAGACACTCATAACAACTACAAAGAGACTCATAACAACTACAAAGAGACTCATAAAAACTACAAAGAGACTCAACAACTACAGAGACTCATAACAACTACAAAGAGACTCATAACAACTACAAAGAGACTCAACAACTACAAAGACATTCATAACAACTACAAAAAAACTCGTAACAACTACAAAGAGACTCATAACAACTACAGAGAAACTCATAACAACTACAAAGAGACTCAACAACTACAAAAAGACTCATAACAACTACAAAGAGACTCAACAACTACAAAGAGACTCATAACAACTACAGAGACACTCATAACAACTACAAAGAGACTCAACAACTACAAAGAGACTCATAACAACTACATAGAGTCTCATAACAACTACAAAGAGACTCAACAACTACAAAGAGACTCATAACTACAGAGACTCATAACAACTACAAAGAGACTCATAACAACTACAAAGAGACTCATAACAACTACAGAAAAATCATAACAACTACAAAGATACTCAACAACTACAAAAAGACTCATAACAACTACAAAGAGACTCAACAACTACAAAGACTCATAACAACTACAAAAAGACTCATAACAAATACAGAGACACTCATAACAACTACAAAGAGACTCAACAACTACAAAGAGACTCATAACTACAGAGACTCATAACAACTACAAAGAGACTCATAACAACTACAAAGAGACTCAACTACAAAGAGACTCATAACAACTACAGAGACTCATAACTACAAAGAGACTCATAACAACTACAAAGAGACTCATAACAACTACAAAGAGGATCATAACAACTAAAAAGAGACTCATAACAACTACAAAGAGACTCATAAAAACTACAGAGACACTCATAACTACAAAGAGACTCATAACAACTACAAAGAGACTCATAAAAACTACAAAGAGACTCAACAACTACAGAGAGACTCATAACAACTACAAAGAGACTCATAACAACTACAAAGAGACTCAACAACTACAAAGACACTCATAACTACAAAAAAAACTCATAACAACTACAAAGAGACTCAACAACTACAGAGAAACTCATAACAACTACAAAAAGACTCATAACAACTACAGAGACACTCATAACAACTACAAAGAGAGTCATAACAACTACAGAGAGAATCATAACAACTACAAAGAGACTGATAACAACTACAACGAGACTCATAACAACTACAAAGAGACTCATAACAACTACAAAAAGACTCATAACAACTACAAAGAGACTCAACAACTACAAAGCGACTCATAACTACAGAGAGACTCATAACAACTACAGAGACTCATAATAACTACAAAGAGACTCATAACAACTACAGAGAGACTCATAACGACTGCAAAAAGACTCATAACAACTACAAAGAGACTCAACAACTACAAAGACACTCATAACTACAAAAAAACTCGGAACAACTACAAAGAGACTCAACAACTACAATGAGACTCAACAACTACAGAGAGACTCATAACAACTACAGAGAAACTCATAACAACTACAAAGAGACTCAACAACTACAAAGAGACTCATAACAACTACAAAAAGACTCATAACAACTACAAAGAGATTCAACAACTACAAAGAGACTCATAACAACTACAGAGAAACTCATAACAACTACAAAGAGACTCAACAACTACAAAAAGACTCATAACAACTACAAAGAGACTCAACAACTACAAAGAGACTCATAACAACTACAGAGACACTCATAACAACTACAAAGAGACTCAACAACTACAAAGAGACTCATAACAACTACATAGAGTCTCATAACAACTACAAAGAGACTCATAACTACAGAGACTCATAACAACTACAAAGAGACTCATAAAAACTACAGAGACACTCATAACAACTACAAAGAGACTCATAACAACTACAAAGAGACTCATAAAAACTACAAAGAGACTCAACAACTACAGAGACTCATAACAACTACAAAGAGACTCATAACAACTACAAAGAGACTCAACAACTACAAAGACATTCATAACAACTACAAAAAAACTCGTAACAACTACAAAGAGACTCATAACAACTACAGAGAAACTCATAACAACTACAAAGAGACTCAACAACTACAAAAAGACTCATAACAACTACAAAGAGACTCAACAACTACAAAGAGACTCATAACAACTACAGAGACACTCATAACAACTACAAAGAGACTCAACAACTACAAAGAGACTCATAACAACTACATAGAGTCTCATAACAACTACAAAGAGACTCAACAACTACAAAGAGACTCATAACTACAGAGACTCATAACAACTACAAAGAGACTCATAACAACTACAAAGAGACTCATAACAACTACAGAAAAATCATAACAACTACAAAGATACTCAACAACTACAAAAAGACTCATAACAACTACAAAGAGACTCAACAACTACAAAGACTCATAACAACTACAAAAAGACTCATAACAAATACAGAGACACTCATAACAACTACAAAGAGACTCAACAACTACAAAGAGACTCATAACTACAGAGACTCATAACAACTACAAAGAGACTCATAACAACTACAAAGAGACTCAACTACAAAGAGACTCATAACAACTACAGAGACTCATAACTACAAAGAGACTCATAACAACTACAAAGACACTCATAACAACTACAAAGAGGATCATAACAACTAAAAAGAGACTCATAACAACTACAAAGAGACTCATAAAAACTACAGAGACACTCATAACTACAAAGAGACTCATAACAACTACAAAGAGACTCATAAAAACTACAAAGAGACTCAACAACTACAGAGAGACTCATAACAACTACAAAGAGACTCATAACAACTACAAAGAGACTCAACAACTACAAAGACACTCATAACTACAAAAAAACTCATAACAACTACAAAGAGACTCAACAACTACAGAGAAACTCATAACAACTACAAAAAGACTCATAACAACTACAGAGACACTCATAACAACTACAAAGAGAGTCATAACAACTACAGAGAGAATCATAACAACTACAAAGAGACTGATAACAACTACAACGAGACTCATAACAACTACAAAGAGACTCATAACAACTACAAAAAGACTCATAACAACTACAAAGAGACTCAACAACTACAAAGCGACTCATAACTACAGAGAGACTCATAACAACTACAGAGACTCATAATAACTACAAAGAGACTCATAACAACTACAGAGAGACTCATAACGACTGCAAAAAGACTCATAACAACTACAAAGAGACTCAACAACTACAAAGACACTCATAACTACAAAAAAAACTCGGAACAACTACAAAGAGACTCAACAACTACAATGAGACTCAACAACTACAGAGAGACTCATAACAACTACAGAGAAACTCATAACAACTACAAAGAGACTCAACAACTACAAAGAGACTCATAACAACTACAAAAAGACTCATAACAACTACAAAGAGATTCAACAACTACAAAGAGACTCATAACAACTACAAAGACACTCATAACAACTACAAAGAGATTCATAACAACTACAAAAGACTCATAACAACTACAGAGACACTCATAACAACTACAAAGAGACTCAACAACTACAGAGAGACTCATAACAACTACAAAGAGACTCATAAAAACTACAAAGAGACTCAACAACTACAGAGAGACTCATAACAACTACAAAGAGACTCAACAACTACAAAGAGACTCATAACAACTACAAAGAGACTCATAACTACAAAGAGGATCATAACAACTAAAAAAGACTCATAACTACAGAGACACTCATAACAACTACAAAGAGACTCAACAACTACAGAGAGACTCATAACAACTACAAAGAGACTCATAACTACAGAGAAACTCATAACAACTACAAAGAGACTCAACAACTACAAAGAGACTCATAACAACTACAAAGAGGATCATAACTAAAAAAGACTCATAACAACTACAGAGACACTCATAACAACTACAAAGAGACTCAACAACTACAGAGAGACTCATAACTACAAAGAGACTCAACAACTACAAAGAGACTCAACAACTACAAAGAGACTCATAACTACTACAAAAAGACTCATAACAACTACAGAAACACTCATAACAACTACAAAGAGACTCAACAACTACAAAGAGACTCATAACAACTACAAAGAGACTCATAACAACTACAAAGAGGATCATAACAACTAAAAAAGACTCATAACAACTACAGAGACACATAACAACTACAAAGAGACTCAACAACTACAAAGAGACTCATAACAACTACATAGAGTCTCATAACAACTACAAAGAGACTCATAACTACAGAGACTCATAACAACTACAAAGAGACTCATAACAACTAAAAAGAGACTCATAACAACTACAAAGAGACTCATAAAAACTACAGAGACACTCATAACAACTACAAAGAGACTCATAACAACTACAAAGAGACTCATAAAAACTACAAAGAGACTCAACAACTACAGAGACTCATAACTACAAAGAGACTCATAACAACTACAAAGAGACTCAACAACTACAAAGACACTCATAACAACTACAAAGACACTCGTAACAACTACAAAGAGACTCATAACAACTACAGAGAAACTCATAACAACTACAAAGAGACTCAACAACTACAAAAAGACTCATAACAACTACAAAGAGACTCAACAACTACAAAGAGACTCATAACAACTACAGAGACACTCATAACAACTACAAAGAGACTCAACAACTACAAAGAGACTCATAACAACTACATAGAGTCTCATAACAACTACAAAGAGACTCAACAACTACAAAGAGACTCATAACTACAGAGACTCATAACAACTACAAAGAGACTCATAACAACTACAAAGAGACTCATAACAACTACAGAAAAATCATAACAACTACAAAGAGACTCAACAACTACAAAAAGACTCATAACAACTACAAAGAGACTCAACAACTACAAAGACTCATAACAACTACAAAAAGACTCATAACAAATACAGAGACACTCATAACAACTACAAAGAGACTCAACAACTACAAAGAGACTCATAACTACAGAGACTCATAACAACTACAAAGAGACTCATAACAACTACAAAAAGACTCATAACAACTACAGAGACACTCATAACAACTACAAAGAGACTCAACAACTACAAAGAGACTCATAACAACTACATAGAGACTCATAACAACTACAAAGAGACTCAACTACAAAGAGACTCATAACAACTACAGAGACTCATAACTACAAAGAGACTCATAACAACTACAAAGAGACTCATAACAACTACAAAGAGGATCATAACTAAAAAGAGACTCATAACAACTACAAAGAGACTCATAAAAACTACAGAGACACTCATAACTACAAAGAGACTCATAACTACAAAGAGACTCATAACAACTACAAAGAGACTCAACAACTACAAAGACACTCATAACTACAAAAAAACTCGGAACAACTACAAAGAGACTCAACAACTACAATGAGACTCAACAACTACAGAGAGACTCATAACAACTACAGAGAAACTCATAACAACTACAAAGAGACTCAACAACTACAAAGAGACTCATAACAACTACAAAAAGACTCATAACAACTACAGAGACACTCATAACAACTACAAAGAGACTCAACAACTACAAAGAGACTCATAACAACTACATAGAGACTCATAACTACAAAGAGACTCAACAACTACAAAGAGACTCATAACAACTACAGAGACTCATAACAACTACAAAGAGACTTATAACAACTACAAAGAGACTCATAACAACTACAAAAAGACTCATAACAACTACAAAGAGACTCAACAACTACAAAGCGACTCATAACAACTACAAAGAGACTGATAACAACTACAGAGACTCATAACAACTACAAAGAGACTCATAACAACTACAAAGAGACTCATAACAACTACAGAGAGACTCATAACGACTACAAAAAGACTCATAACAACTACAGAGACACTCATAACAACTACAAAAGAGACATAAAAACTACAGAGACACTCATAACAACTACAAAGAGACTCATAACAACTACAAAGAGACTCATAAAAACTACAAAGAGACTCAACAACTACAGAGAGACTCATAACAACTACAAAGAGACTCAACAACTACAAAGAGACTCATAACAACTACAAAGAGGATCATAACAACTACATAGAGACTCATAACAACTACAAAGAGGCTCATAACTACAAAGAGACTTATAACAACTACAAAGAGACTCAAAACGACTACAAAGAAACTCATAACTACAAAAAGACTCTTAACAAAAAAAATAGACTCATAACTACTAGAAAGAAACTCATAACCACAAAGAGAATCATAACAACTACAAAGAGACTCATAACAACTACAAATAAACTCATAACAACTACAGAGAGACTCATAACTACAAAGAAACTCATAACAACTACAAAGAGACTCTTAACAACTACAAAGAGACTCATAAAAACTACAAAGAGACTCAGAATGACTACAAAGAAACTCATAACAACTACAAAGA
>NC_051290.1:256798-284298 GCF_015220745.1 Sebastes umbrosus
AGCAGAAGAAGAAGAAGCTACATCCGGTCCTCTTCATGATGTTTAGTTTAGTTTAGTGACTATAAAGACTATGAAACATCACAGACTCACAGACGCGCTGAGCACATGATGAAATAACGAAAGTAAAGTTGCCTCAGAGACGCTTCTGCGCATGCGCAGAACTGACGTCTGTTGTGACTAACTGTTTGAACTCTTTGACCGAATTTAAATTGTAAAATATATAAATATTCTGGATGATACTGAAGAAGTACATTTTATTTGTGCTTATTATTAAAACACATTTACATGTAAATCAGACGTTTTTTAGCGTCTGTAGAGTTTATTTCATTATATAGCCGCTTTCACACAAACATCATGCAGCTCAACGTGCTTCACATAGAAAACAACAATATTAATACAGTTTTTAAGACTAAAAATTACAACAATAAAATATAAAACACCACGAAGAGACGCAAAACAACCACAAAGAGACACAAAACAACCACAAAGAGACACAAAACAACCACATAGAGACACAAAACGACTACAAAGAGACGCAAAACAACCACAAAGAGACACAAAACGACTACAAAGAGACGCAAAACAACCACAAAGAGACACAAAACGACTACAAAGAGACAAAATAATTTTTTTTTAAAGAGAGATGTAAAACCAGAGCGCAGATTGAACTTTAAGTTTCGAGCCGTTTTGTTATTGTAATAAATAACTGAGTGGATAAATGAAGACATTACGATCACACAGGAATCTGAACCGCGGCACAAACACCAAAACACATCTGTATTTCACATCCATTTTATTATAGGAGTTATTAAAACATCTGGAGACAAACATGGAGGTCAAAGAAGATATTAGACTGTTTTTATCTGAACATAAGAAGCAAGAAACACGACATAAAGCTGAGAGAGACGCTCCGAGGCTGCATTTATACGTATTAGTTGTTACAAATGATATCTCCTGTAGCGTGGTGGGATTAGCGGGCTAAGTTAGCTAAGTAGCCTTGCGTCCGACCAGCGGGCCGGTGGCCAACGGCAGCGCTGTAGAGATAAACTGAGGGCGTATAAATCTCTAGATGTCTATAGTTAACTCTCCTTCAGTAAAGTCAGTCACAAAGAGAGTCGGACAATATCAGAGAAGCGTTTCAGAGACGGAGAGAAAGGGTTGCTGATAGTTTAGCCTCCAGCTAACACGGTGACGTCATCATGACGTCATCATGACATCATGATGACGTCATGACGACGTCACGGTGACGTCATCACTAAAAGGACCAGAGGAACCCGGCCGGTGAAAGAAAAGCTGAATGAGAGACGAGTTACAGAAGCTAGACAGGAAGTGATGTCATGACGTTCATACATCGGGCCAATCATGTTTCTGGAGAAAGTGCGGCCTCGCCCTCAGGAGGCGTGGTCACACCCCAGGGCATGCTGGGTAAGTAGTGCGCCAGCCACTCCCCCCAGCTGCTCCTGGGCCCCTCCCCTCCTCCTCCACCTCCTTTCACCTCCCACCCCCCACCACCCAGTCCAGCTCCTCCCTCCCCCCCAACGCCTCCTCCCTCTCCTCCCTCAGAATTACACTGTAGCACTTCCTGGAAGCTCCTCCTCCTCCTCCTCCTCCACTCCTCTCCTCTCCTCGCCTCCTCCCGCCATCTTCTGCAGAGACCCGCCACTCCTCCATCACATCCCTCCATCCCTCTATCTCCTCCTCTTTGCTTAACACACGGTACAATGTCTTCCTATACACTCCCTTGTCCTCCCTCCCTCCTTCTTCCTCTCTCATCGCTCCTCCTCCTCCTCCTCCTCTTCCTCCTCCTCCTCCTCCTCCTCCTCCTCCCTTCGGCTCCAGAGTGACGAGGAGTCTTTCATTCACTCCTTCACCTCCTCCCTCGCCGTCCTTCCCTCCATCTTCCCTCAACATAGCTTCTCCTCCGTCTCTGTGGACGAACAGCACCGAGCGATACAGCGCCATCACTCCTCCTCCTCCTGCCACCTCCTTCCCTTCCCTCCTGTTGTACATTAACAGCCTCACCGCCTCATCGCCTCCTCCCCTCCTCGCCAGCGCCAAGCTCAGCGACTTGTAAACCCGCCTGTACCAGATGACCAGCCACGCCAGAGTCGCCAATATGCACGCCGCCGACGCCACGCACAGCAGCAAGCACCCTGCGAAAAGCCAAAAACAGAACACCCCCGCACCTCTGACAGCCCGAAATTCACCGCCGGCGGGTTCATCGATCACCCACGAAGGTGCCGACGTGGTGGTTGCCTTAGCGATGGTTGCCTTAGCGGTGGTTGCCTTAATGGTGGTTGTCTTAGCGGTGGTTGCCTTAATGGTGGTTGCCTTAATGGTGGTTGCCTTAGCGATGGTTGCCTTAATGGTGGTTGCCTTAGCGGTGGTTGCCTTAGCGGTGGTTGCCTTAGCGGTGGTTGCCTTAGCGGTGGTTGCCTTAATGGTGGTTGCCTTAATGGTGGTTGCCTTAGCGATGGTTGCCTTAGCGGTGGTTGCCTTAATGGTGGTTGCCTTAGCGGTGGTTGCCTTAGCGGTGGTTGCCTTAGTGGTGGCGGTTGTTGTGACTACCCGTTGTTTCGGTGTTGTCGATGTTACGGTTGAAGGAGCAGATCTAGGTTTTGTTGGTGTAGCTGTTAGCATGTTAGCAGGACTTTCAGTTGAGGGTCTGACAGTAGGAAGAGGGGGACGGGGGGGCCTCGGTATGCAACCTAACCAACGGTCCATCACCTCTGGACCCTGATCTGGTGAAGGTTTGGTACCGTGTGACTACTCTGTGGTGCTCAGTGCTGGATTCTACTACGAACGCTGGTGTAGCAGTTGAAGTGGCAGTAGTAGGAGTAGGAGCAGTAGTAGTAATAGGAGTAGTAGGAACAGGGGTAAGAATAGGAGCAGTAGTAGTAGGTCCGATCGGATCATATTCTTCCTCAGTTGAACACAGATCGTCTTCTTCCAGTTCAATTAGAGGTTTACCCTGATGGAACGGTGGAGAGTCACACACCTGAGAACAGACAGCAACCAACAAGAAATAAGTCACAGTAAGCTTAAGATGAGATCAGATCTCTCTCGTCTCTAAGATAAGATCTTCGGTATGCTTCACACTAATTAGTTCGTACAAAGCTTTGTTTCGACCACGTCTACAGGCGTCTGTCTTTACGTCTTGTTTGTTGCCGTTTCCTGTTTTTAGGACTCACCACTTTCTTCACGTCTGTCTTGATGATTGGGCCATTGCGGACGTAGACGTTGAAATCGAATTCGTCAAGGTATCTGAGGAAGTAAAAGATGGAGCAGGAGCACTCCCAGGGATTGGCTGAGAGGAAGAGGTACGGCACCTCCTCCTTCTGGCTGAACCAATCATCTGGCATCACCTTGATCTGAAAGGAAAAGTCCTGCAGTTTAAGACATGCCAACCTCCGCCCCCTACAGGCCAGAAGATGAACTCATACCATCGGTGAGTGAAGTAACTGTTCTGTGGTGTGTGTTCTCCCACCGTGTTGTTCTCCAGGTAGAGGGTCTCTATGGCAGGGAGGGGGTGGAGCATGAGCTTGGGAAGCACCTTGATACGATTGGACGACAAGTCCAGGATCTAGAATGCAGGAAGGTCAATCAGGAGAGAACCAATGAGGAGTCAAGCATTCTTCGGTAGAAAACTAAGGTCTTAAAAGTATGCGTTGTAACTTCTTAACAAGCTACCTTTACGGTATGCATCCTAACTTCCTAACAAGCTACCTTCACGGTATGCGTCCTAACTTCTTAACAAGCTACCTTCATGGTATGCGTCCTAACTTCTTAACAAGCTACCTTCATGGTATGCGTCCTTCCTAACAAACTCCATATGCAACATGCGTCCTACCTCCCAAACATGCTATGTTCACATGCATCTTTCCTTGCTAACAACATGCGTGCTAACCCGCTGACCTCCAGCTTGCTGAGTCCAGAGAAGGTGTGGTCGCTCAGAGAGTCCAAGGCGTTGTTGTCCAGGTAGAGTTCAGTCAGAGCGGGACAGGCAGAGAA
This sequence comes from Sebastes umbrosus, assembly GCF_015220745.1. Taxonomy (NCBI): domain Eukaryota; kingdom Metazoa; phylum Chordata; class Actinopteri; order Perciformes; family Sebastidae; genus Sebastes; species Sebastes umbrosus. The sequence continues at coordinate 260,810 of NC_051290.1, forward strand.
GGATCCGTCGGAGAGGGACGTCAGACGGTTCCACCCCAGCCGGAGGACACAGAGGGTGGGCAGGATCGGAGTAACGCTGGAGGTCACCTCTGGAATCTGGAGACGCAGAAAGTCATGAAACTGTTTAATTCTAAAGAGAGAATAAAACATTACTTAATATTGATATCAACTGGCTTTAACATTATTGATTCATGTTTAGACACCTTGTTGCCTGTGAGGTCAAGCTCATAGATGTTTATGAAGATCTGGAAGGAGGACCAGGACAGACTGGAGAACAGGTTGTTGGGAAACAACATAACCTAAAAACACACAGAGAGAGAGTAGAAGAAGAAAACCATTTAAAGCCGTCAGGGTTTCCTGTCAAACTGTCATCTTATCGGTCTGAAACAGGAAGCTTGTGTCTCCGCTGTGGTCTCGTCCTGTCAGTCAAACATTCCAACCAATCAGGGTCGAGTTCAGCCCTGACAGCCTCCGTAGAGTCCTCACATTTTAAAACTTATGTTTTAAAACAATTTATACAAATTAATGTTTTTCAAGCAAATTGTAATTAAAAACTACCAAAATTATTCACCAAGAGGAAGAAAATAACTAATAGAAAGCAACATGAAACTTCCCCAGTTGATTACTGACATTAAGGCAATTATGTTTTCTGAAATGTTATGTTTAATATGCTAATTAAATATGTGCTTATTTTCATACATTTCCAGAACAGAAATCTGAATATTGGATAAAGCCAGCTTCAAAATGATGGTTTCATTTTGTTGACATATTAGAGTCAAAGAGTTTTACTTTATATCACTAACTAACTAAACTAAAACTTTAGAGAAAACGGCCTGTAAAGATATAGATTATAAAATTTCATACATTTTGAAGACACTAGAGGTGAATAGGGTAAAACCTGTAACTAATAGATATCACCATGAAACTTCCCCAGTTGATTACTGACATTAAGACAATTATTTGTTGTATTACAAGTTTTCTGAAATTGTATATTTAAATATGCAAATGAGTCATTATCTTAGTAAATTTGTGCTAATTTTCATACATTTCCAGAACAGAATTTCCAAAAGCAATAAAGTTGATTTCAAAAATTCCAGATATCCTGATGGAACCATAAATATTATTTCTGCAAAAAAACTAAACTGACTTCGTCTCCGTCCAGCAGCCGTCGGGTGTTACGTGGCGTTACCTTGGTCGAGGTTTCGAATCCCCTCGGGACGTCGCTGAAGCCGAGCGCCGTGCAGTTCTCCCTTGTCCGGTCGTCCTTGTCCTTGTCGCGTTGGCAACCGGCCCACGCCGTAACCGTGGCAACGTGGGAGGACAGGACGAAGAAGAGGAGGAGGGGGGCGATGAAGAGCTGCATTCTGAAGAAGACCCTCAGCTCCTGAAAGACGGTGAGAGACTGAGAGGAGAAACCAGAGAGAGGGAGGAACCACCCAGACTGGACTGAACCAGGAACCATCTGCTGGCTTGATTGACAGGTACTGAAGCAGGAAGTGGGATAAGACCCAGCTGTTGGTGTGCTGATAGACAGATGTGTTTCTCTTTAGATATTAGTGTTGTCTCCTGCTTCCTCGTTGTGTTTTTCCTGCTGTCTGTGGTCACAAAGCAGATGATGATATACTGAATAATACTGACACATATTACTGCTATAGAAGATCCCAACTGCTGCTGCAGAGTCAGTTAGTTCAGATCAGAAAGTCTCTCAGTAACACAAACTAACTAACCGATGGATGCAGCGGTAGACCAGCAACTCCACTGTTCAGAGAGGGGAAATTACTGTTTTATGAATGGAGTCTGGCGGCTTTGAAGAGAGCAACACAACAGCTTCAGTTCCCCGTCAGAAAGGGCCGTCTCATTATCTCTGGCCATGGCACAGAAAGTGACTTCAGGAATGATGGCTACATGCCCAATCACATTTGTGAGCTGGAATGTTAAGGGGATGAACCATTATGTGAAACGCAAGAGAGTCCTGACACATTTGCATCAGTTAAAGGTGGATATTGCTTTCCTTCAGGAAACTCATCTGAATATATCTGACCATTCACGTTTGCATACTAGATGGGTTGGTGAAGTTTATCATTCAAAATCTCAGTGTAAGTCAAGAGGAGCAGCAGTCCTTATTAGCAAGCATGTGCCTTTTATTTCTTCCCAGATTTGTGCAGACCCAATGGGCCGATATGTGATTGTTACAGGCAAATTATATAACACCCCAGTTATCTTAGCTAGTGTCTATGCCCCTAATTGGGACGACGCTGCTTTCTTCACTAATTTCTTCTCCCGATTACCTGATTTAAACGAACATCATTTGTTGATAGGTGGAAACATGAACTGCGTGATATCCCCTAGTCTAGACCGTAGCGCTGCCAAAACTACACCAACTTCTAAAGCTGCCCTTTCAATTCAGCTGTTTCTCGATACCTATGGGGTGGTTGATGTTTGGCGTGCTCTCAATCCTACTGCTCGCAAGTATTCCTTCTTTTCAGCGGACCACAAAACATTTTCACGCATTGATCATATCTTAATGGATAAGAATCTTCTCCCTCTGGTGCAGGAATGTGACTACCATGCAATTGTAATCTCTGATCATGCTCCCCTTAAACTGAAGCTTAATCTACCAACGGGGCCAAATTATTTCTTATAACGCACATCTACGGAAAACCAGAAATTTTCATGCTAATGAATTGATGACTAAGATTGGTAATCTTGACTCACAATTGGCAACATCCCCATCAGCCGATGGCATTAAAGAACGTTTACTCCTCCAAAAAGAATTTGATCTATTAACCACACAAAAAGCTGAGAACCTCCTGATTAGATCTCATCATACATACTACGAGCATGGTGATACAACAGGGAGGATCCTTGCACACCAACTTCGCCAAAAAGCAGCAAGGCAGGCAATCCCTGAGATCCGGGATGAGTCTGGAATGGTCTGTATAGATCACTCTGCCATTAACTCACGCTTTATGAGGTTTTATCATAACTTGTATACATCTGAATCGTTGAGAGATGATTACTTGATTAAATCATTTCTTCAAAGTGTTGAGATCCCTCATATAGACCCTGTGACAGCTGCCGAGCTAGAGTCTCCGTTTTCAATTGGAGAAATTGAGATGGCCATCAGGAGTATGCAATGTGGAAAATCCCCTGGCCCTGACGGGTATCCATCGGAATTCTTTAAGAAATGTTCAAATCAATTGGCTCCAGTTTTAAACTCTGTATATAACGACTCCCTGTCAGCTGGCTCACTGCCTGAAACATTACAACAAGCTACCATATCACTTATTCTGAAAAAAGGCAAACATCAACAGGAATGTAGTTCCTACCGTCCTATTTCCTTGATCAATGTGGACAGCAAAATCCTAGCAAAAATGATTGCTCGCCGTCTTGAAACAATCCTCCCAACCATAATCTCGCCTGACCAGACGGGCTTTGTAAAAAATCGACTGTCCTCTTTCAACATCAGGTGCTTATACGATATAATTTATGGTCCCTCTCCACCCGACGAACCGGAAGTGGTGATATGTCTAGATGCCGAAAAGACTTTTGATCGGGTGGAGTGGGACTATTTATTTTGTACTCTTGAGAGATTTGGATTTGGACCAAATTTTTTGTCGTGGATTAAAATACTATATAATTCACCAATGGCAGCAGTGCGTACTAATAATAATATATCACCTCCTTTTCAACTAACACGAGGGATAAGACAGGGGTGTCCTCTGTCCCCCCTTCTTTTTGTGATTACGATTGAGCCGTTGGCTATAGCTTTGCGTAGCAATAAGGATATTAAAGGTATTACAAGGGCAGGGTTGGAACATAACATCTCGCTATACGCAGACGATATGCTACTCTTTCTGTCTGACCCACCCTCCTCTCTTCCTGTAGCTCTTAATCTCTTAATTGAATTTGGCAAAGTTTCTGGCTATAAAGTAAATACACAAAAAAGTGAATTGATGCCCATAAATTTGGCAGCAAGAGACTCCCTGTTTATTCGTACAGTGCCGTTTAAAGTGTGCATGGACAAAATTAAATATCTTGGTGTGTGGGTCACATACAATTTTAAAGACCTCTTCTCAGCAAATTTCCCTCCTTTCCTGTCCTCTCTCAAGGAGGATATTAATCGTTGGGATCTGCTACCCTTATCTCTGGCAGGTAGAATTAACGCTATAAAGATGAACTTATTGCCTAAACTTCTTTATATGTTTAAGCCTATACCAGTCTTCTTAACTAAAACATTTTTCATTTCCCTGGATAGAAAGCTTTCTTCTTTCATTTGGAGTAAGAATAATCCACGTATACGCAAAGCTATACTACAGAGGCCTCGGCAGCAGGGAGGGCTGATGAACACCTCATTACTTGCCTTATTATGCTCTAGCCTGCCATATTCAGAGCCTATTACTAAATATACTTCTAACCCAGTTGTTATTCATTCTTTAAAAATTTGGAAACAATTCAGACAATCCTTCGAGATCTGGAAATTTTCAATACTGGCTCCCATCGTAAATAACCATGCATTCCTGCCACCTTTGACGGATGCCTTATTCAGTGGTTGGCAGAGAAATGGGATTTGTTCATTTAAAGACATGTTCATAAATGGCTCATTTGCCTCTTTTGAGCAGATTGTTCAGAAATTCAATATTCCCAGGTTACACTTTTTCAGATACCAAAAATTTGCAGCTTCATGTCTTCAAATATCATTCAATTCCCTACACAGCTGCTAGACACGCTCCTAGACTCAATCAATGACATCACATCATCCAGAAAGGGAAAGATAGGTGACATATATTCCTTATTAATGAGAGAAAATATGACAAGTCAGATATATACCAGTCCAAACATGTTTGTGCAATGCATTGTAAGAGTTGTATTAGCAAAATGTATAAATAAACTCTGTTTAAAAAGAAAAAAAAAGAAAGGGCTGTCTGTTGGTAAAGAGGTGAAGATATTCTAAATACAGCGTACACTTACGTGTTTACTCTTTACCTCGGCGTCAGACAGCCCTTCCTGACGGGGATACTGTATATCGCTCTCTGCAAAGCCACCAGACTCCATTCATAAAAACATTCATTTACCCTCTCAGAACAGAGTAAACATACAACCCCACTTCTTTCAGTTATTTCCAAACTGATCACAGCTAACGTTGACTCAGCTAGTGCTAGCGTTCACACTATTGATAACCTTATTGATCAGCTTACTGTGCTAACCTACGTTAGCTTTATGCTAACGTCTGTCAGGAGGGAAACAGTGAATCAGGAGTCGTGTTTCATTCTTATTGACAGTTTATTGCCATCATGTTGTCTGCAGGTAGAGCCTGAGATTGGTTCCTGATGCAACAAAAACAACAACAACAGACACAACAACCCAACAACAGACACAGAGACAGGTGTGAAGGGGCTGTGAGCCAATAGCAGGAGGGCTGGGCCATGATGTCATCATGATGTCATCATGTCTGTTCTCCAGAGTCCTGACACAGTGACATCATGCTGTGATGTCACAAAGTTATGAGGCTGTGGTTGGTGGAGCAGAGGGGGGGGGGGCAGTCAGTTCTAGAATGTTCCGGGGATTCTACAGAGTGTGGTTACCATGGCAACGCCCCCACCCACCCCTCAAACCTCCAAAACTAAACAGACGATTAGAAGAAGACAATAAAATATCAAGCCAAAAACAGAACACCCCCGCACCTCTGACAGCCCGCGAAGGGGCCGTCGTGGTGGTTGCCTTAGCGGTGGTTGCCTTAATGGTGGTTGCCTTAGTGGTGGTTGCCTCAATGGTGGTTGCCTTAGTGATGGTTGCCTTAGTGGTGGCGGTTGTTGTGACTACCCGTTGTTTCGGTGTTGTCGATGTTACGGTTGAAGGAGCAGATCTAGGTTTTGTTGGTGTAGCTGTTAGCATGTTAGCAGGACTTTCAGTTGAGGGTCTGACAGTAGGAAGAGGGGGACGGGGGGCCTCGGTATGCAACCTAACCAACGGTCCATCACCTCTGGACCCTGATCTGGTGAAGGTTTGGTACCGTGTGACTACTCTGTGGTGCTCAGTGCTGGATTCTACTACGAACGCTGGTGTAGCAGTTGAAGTGGCAGTAGTAGGAGTAGGAGCAGTAGTAGTAATAGGAGTAGTAGGAACAGGGGTAAGAATAGGAACAGTAGTAGTAGGTCCGATCGGATCATATTCTTCCTCAGTTGAACACAGATCGTCTTCTTCCAGTTCAATTAGAGGTTTACCCTGATGGAACGGTGGAGAGTCACACACCTGAGAACAGACAGCAACCAACAAGAAATAAGTCACAGTAAGCTTAAGATGAGATCAGATCTCTCTCGTCTCTAAGATAAGATCTTCGGTATGCTTCACACTAATTAGTTCGTACAAAGCTTTGTTTCGACCACGTCTACAGGCGTCTGTCTTTACGTCTTGTTTGTTGCCGTTTCCTGTTTTTAGGACTCACCACTTTCTTCACATCTGTCTTGATGATTGGGCCATTGCGGACGTAGACGTTGAAATCGAATTCGTCAAGGTATCTGAGGAAGTAAAAGATGGAGCAGGAGCACTCCCAGGGATTGGCTGAGAGGAAGAGGTACGGCACCTCCTCCTTCTGGCTGAACCAATCATCTGGCATCACCTTGATCTGAAAGGAAAAGTCCTGCAGTTTAAGACATGCCAACCTCCGCCCCTACAGGCCAGAAGATGAACTCATACCATCGGTGAGTGAAGTAACTGTTCTGTGGTGTGTGTTCTCCCACCGTGTTGTTCTCCAGGTAGAGGGTCTCTATGGCAGGGAGGGGGTGGAGCATGAGCTTGGAAGCACCTTGATACGATTGGACGACAAGTCCAGGATCTAGAATGCAGGAAGGTCAATCAGGAGAGAACCAATGAGGAGTCAAGCATTCTTCGGTAGAAAACTAAGGTCTTAAAAGTATGCGTTGTAACTTCTTAACAAGCTACCTTTACGGTATGCATCCTAACTTCCTAACAAGCTACCTTCACGGTATGCGTCCTAACTTCTTAACAAGCTACCTTCATGGTATGCGTCCTAACTTCTTAACAAGCTACCTTCATGGTATGCGTCCCAACTTCTTAACAAGCTACTTTCACGGTATGCATCCTAACTTCCTAACAAGCTACCTTCACGGTATGCGTCCTAACTTCTTAACAAGCTACCTTCATGGTATGCATCCTAACTTCTTAACAAGCTACTTTCACGGTATGCATCCTAACTTCCTAACAAGCTACCTTCACGGTATGCGTCCTAACTTCTTAACAAGCTACCTTCATGGTATGCGTCCTAACTTCTTAACAAGCTACCTTCATGGTATGCGTCCTAACTTCTTAACAAGCTACTTTCACGGTATGCATCCTAACTTCCTAACAAGCTACCTTCACGGTATGCGTCCTAACTTCTTAACAAGCTACCTTCATGGTATGCATCCTAACTTCCTAACAAGCTACCTTCACGGTATGCGTCCTAACTTCTTAACAAGCTACTTTCACGGTGTGCATCCTAACTTCTTAACAAGCTACCTTCACGGTATGCGTCCTTCCTAACAAACTCCATATACAACATGCGTCCTACCTCCCAAACATGCTATGTTCACATGCATCTTTCCTTGCTAACAACATGCGTGCTAACCCGCTGACCTCCAGCTTGCTGAGTCCAGAGAAGGTGCGGTCGCTCAGAGAGTCCAAGGCGTTGTTGTCCAGGTAGAGTTCAGTCAGAGCGGGACAGGCAGAGAAGGATCCGTCGGAGAGGGACGTCAGACGGTTCGACCCCAGCCGGAGGACACAGAGGGTGGGCAGGATCGGAGTAACGCTGGAGGTCACCTCTGGAATCTGGAGACGCAGAAAGTCATGAAACTGTTTAATTCTAAAGAGAGAATAAAACACGTTACTTAATATTGATATCAACTGGCTTTAACATTATTGATTCATGTTTAGACACCTTGTTGCCTGTGAGGTCGAGCTCATAGATGTTTATGAAGATCTGGAAGGAGGACCAGGACAGACTGGAGAACAGGTTGTTGGGAAACAACATAACCTAAAAACACACAGAGAGAGAGTAGAAGAAGAAAACCATTTAAAGCCGTCAGGGTTTCCTGTCAAACTGTCATCTTATCGGTCTGAAACAGGAAGCTTGTGTCTCCGCTGTGGTCTCGTCCTGTCAGTCAAACATTCCGACCAATCAGGGTCGAGTTCAGCCCTGACAGCCTCCGTGGAGTCCTCACATTTTAAAACTTATGTTTTAAAACAATTTATACAAATTAATGATTTTCAAGCAAATTGTAATTAAAAACTACCAAAATTATTCACCAAGAGGAAGAAAATAACTAATAGAAAGCAACATGAAACTTCCCCAGTTGATTACTGACATTAAGGCAATTATGTTTTCTGAAATGTTATGTTTAATACGCTAATTAAATATGTGCTTATTTTCATACATTTCCAGAACAGAAATCTGAATATTGGATAAAGCCAGCTTCAAAATGATGATTTCATTTTGTTGACATATTAGAGTCAAAGAGTTTTACTTTATATCACTAACTAACTAAACTAAAACTTTAGAGAAAACGGCCTTTAAAGATATAGATTATAAAATTTCATACATTTTGAAGACACTAGAGGTGAATAGGGTAAAACCTGTAACTAATAGATATCACCATGAAACTTCCCCAGTTGATTACTGACATTAAGACAATTATTTGTTGTATTACAAGTTTTCTGAAATTGTATATTTAAATATGCAAATGAGTCATTATCTTAGTAAATTTGTGCTAATTTTCATACATTTCCAGAACAGAATTTCCAAAAAGCAATAAAGTTGATTTTAAAAATTCCAGATATCCTGATGGAACCATAAATATTATTTCTGCAAAAAAACTAAACTGACTTCGTCTCCGTCCAGCAGCCGTCGGGTGTTACGTGGCGTTACCTTGGTCGAGGTTTCGAATCCCCTCGGGACGTCGCTGAAGCCGAGCGCCGTGCAGTTCTCCTTTGTCCGGTCGTCCTTGTCCTTGCCGCGTTGGCAACCGGCCCACGCCGTAACCGTGGCAACGTGGGAGGACAGGAGGAAGAAGAGGAGGAGGGGGGCGATGAAGAGCTGCATTCTGAAGAAGACCCTCAGCTCCTGAAAGACGGTGAGAGACTGAGAGGAGAAACCAGAGAGAGGGAGGAACCACCCAGACTGGACTGAACCAGGAACCATCTGCTGGCTTGATTGACAGGTACTGAAGCAGGAAGTGGGATAAGACCCAGCTGTTGGTGTGCTGATAGACAGATGTGTTTCTCTTTAGATATTAGTGTTGTCTCCTGCTTCCTCGTCGTGTTTTTCCTGCTGTCTGTGGTCACAAAGCAGATGATGATATACTGAATAATACTGACACATATTACTGCTATAGAAGATCCCAACTGCTGCTGCAGTCAGTTAGTTCAGATCGGAAAGTCTCTCAATAACACAAACTAACTAGAAAATGCATTTCCTGCTGAAAATGCGTGGGAATGCTGACAGCTGAAATGTATTGCAAAGCATTGCTGAAAATGCAGAAATGTGAAATTACTTGCCTAAAAATATGAAAGCTCAAATGCATTGCACTGCAGAAAACCCTAGAAGATGAAATGTACAACTGGCAGAGTTGGAAGCTGAACTGCGTTAGCTGAAGAAGCTAAGAGCTGAAATACATTAAGCTAGAAAAGCTGGAAGCTGAACTGTAATACTGTCAGAAGTGGTACATTTGAATTTTCCTGAATAGGTGGAAAGAAGAAATGCTTTATATGTATATCAGACAGATGAACTGCATTGCTAAACACAGACAGAGAGAGAGGGAGAGAGAGAGAGACAGAGAGACAGAGAGACAGAGAGACAGAGAGAGAGAGACAGAGAGAGAGAGAGAGACAGAGAGAGACAGAGAGAGAGACAGAGAGAGAGAGGCAGAGAGAGAGAGAGAGAGAGAGAGAGAGACAGAGAGAGGGAGAGAGAGACAGAGAGAGAGAGAGAGAGACAGAGAGACAGAGAGAGAGAGAGACAGAGAGAGAGAGAGAGACAGAGAGACAGAGAGAGAGAGAGAGAGAGAGACAGAGAGAGAGAGACAGAGAGAGAGAGAGAGACAGAGAGAGACAGAGAGAGACAGAGAGAGACAGAGAGAGAGAGAGAGAGAGAGAGAGAGAGAGACAGAGAGAGAGAGAGAGACAGAGAGAGAGAGAGAGAGAGAGACAGAGAGACAGAGAGAGAGAGAGACAGAGAGAGAGAGAGAGACAGAGAGAGACAGAGAGAGAGAGAGAGAGAGAGAGAGAGAGAGAGAGAGAGACAGAGAGAGAGAGAGAGAGACAGAGAGAGAGAGAGAGAGAGAGACAGAGAGAGAGAGAGAGAGAGAGCGAGAGAGAGAGAGAGAGAGAGAGAGAGTAGTATTTGGGTGAAATAAACCTTTAAAACTATAAGTGCTTGGACAGAAATAGTATTTTGACTGTCTGACACTTAAAATCTATAAGTCGTTACACAGAAAGTGGTATTTGGGTTGAAAGTTGTGGTAGGAGTTGTAGTAATAGTAATAGTAGTAGTAGTTGAGGCAGTAGGAACAGCTGCAGGAGCAGTAGTAGCAGTATTGGTAGCAGTAACATCACTGGTAGTAGTAGTAGCAGTAACAGTAGTAGTAATAGTAGTAGCGGTAGTAGTAGTAGTATCAAAAGGAGCAACAGTAGTAGTAACAGTAGTAGTAGTAGTAGTAGTATCAAAAGGAGCAGCAGCTGTAGCAGCAGCAGCAGCAACAGTAGTAGTAGTAGTAACAGTAGTAGTAGTAGTAGTAGTATCAAAAGGAGCAGCAGCTGTAGTAGCAGCAGCAGCAGCAGCAACAGTAGTAGTAGTAGTAGTAGTATCAAAAGGAGCAGCAGCTGTAGTAGCAGCAGCAGCAGCAGCAACAGTAGTAGTAGTAGTAGTAGTATCAAAAGGAGCAGCAGCTGTAGTAGCAGCAGCAGCAGCAACAGTAGTAGTAGTAGTAGTAGTATCAAAAGGAGCAGCAGCTGTAGTAGCAGCAGCAGCAGCAGCAACAGTAGTAGTAGTAGTAGTAGTATCAAAAGGAGCAGCAGCTGTAGTAGCAGCAGCAGCAGCAACAGTAGTAGTAGTAGTAGTAGTATCAAAAGGAGCAGCAGCTGTAGTAGCAGCAGCAGCAGCAACAGTAGTAGTAGTAGTAGTAGTATCAAAAGGAGCAGCAGCTGTAGTAGCAGCAGCAGCAGCAGCAACAGTAGTAGTAACAGTAGTAGTAGTAGTAGTAGTATCAAAAGGAGCAGCAGCTGTAGCAGCAGCAGCAGCAACAGTAGTAGTAGTAGTAGTAGTATCAAAAGGAGCAGCAGCTGTAGTAGCAGCAGCAGCAGCAGCAACAGTAGTAGTAGTAGTAGTAGTATCAAAAAATTACTGTTTTATGAATGGAGTCTGGTAGCTTTGAAGAGAGCGACATAACAGCTTCAGTTCCCCGTCAGAAAGGACCGTCTGTTGGTAAAGAGGTGAAGATATTCTAAATACAGCGTACACTTACGTGTTTACTCTTTACCTCGGCGTCAGACAGCCCTTCCTGACGGGGATACTGTATATCGCTCTCTGCAAAGCCACCAGACTCCATTCATAAAAACATTCATTTACCCTCTCAGAACAGAGTAAACATACAACCCCACTTCTTTCAGTTATTTCCAAACTGATCACAGCTAACGTTGACTCAGCTAGTGCTAGCGTTCACATTATTGATAACCTTATTGATCAGCTTACTGTGCTAACCTACGTTAGCTTTATGCTAACGTCTGTCAGGAGGGAAACAGTGAATCAGGAGTCGTGTTTCATTCTTATTGACAGTTTATTGCCATCATGTTGTCTGCAGGTAGAGCCTGAGATTGGTTCCTGATGCAACAAAAACAACAACAACAGACACAACAACCCAACAACAGACACAGAGACAGGTGTGAAGGGGCTGTGAGCCAATAGCAGGAGGGCTGGACCATGATGTCATCATGATGTCATCATGTCTGTTCTCCAGAGTCCTGACACAGTGACATCATGCTGTGATGTCACAAAGTTATGAGGCTGTGGTTGGTGGAGCAGGGGGGGGGGGGGCAGTCAGTTCCGGGGATTCTGCAGAGTGTGGTTACCATGGCAACGCCCCCGCCCACTCCTCAAACCTCCAAAACTAAACAGACGATTAGAAGGAAAACAATAAAATCTAATTTATAACGTAAAACAAACTTTAGATTATGATTCTAAATTAACCCGGAAACACACACACACACGCACGCACGCACACACGCACACACTCACGCAGGCACGCACACGCACACACTGACGTCCAACACACACACACTGGAACACACACACGCGGTTGCATGAGGGTGAAGAAGCTCCCTTTAGCAGCATCCAAAAGAACCCAACATTAATGACACTTTATACTTTATAATAATTATATTAATAATAGTGATGATGACGTGATGACATCACAATGTAGGCGGGGTTAAAATACAGGAAGCAAATGAATACACGAAGAAAGAAAAAACAGCCAATCAGAAACCCAGAAAAATAAAAAAAACAGAAAAATAAAAACCATAAACAAAAAAGGAAACTTTGTTTCCCATCATGCCCGGCGGTGGCAGCAGGTTATCAAGATTGTCCCGTGATTGGTCGATTCTGGAGACGGCAGAGCAAAACAGAAATACGATTCTGCTGATGTCATGCTGCTCGGGCCAATCACAATCAATCATTCATCATCATCGTCATGGCGACTCCCGCCCAGACTGGGCCGGAGCGCTCCCATTTGTTGGTTCTGACCTTTTTGGTGAAAAGGTCTTAAAGTCACGGAGCGCCATTATGCTCCACTCGTCATCTCCCACAATGCCTTGCTCTGTGTGTGGGGGGGGGGCGGGGTTTAGGCGGTGCCGCTAACTCCCAGCTGACAGTAAACGTGTCGTCATCATTCAGGGCGGCGTTCAGGGTGACGTGGGAAGTTGGAAACATGTGGCAGGTTATTATGATTTCCTATATTCCAGAGGTGCAGTAAACACAACAGAATATTAATTAACTCTGATTATCAACGTGATGATTGATTAATCAATAATGAAAATGATCGTTAATCGCAGCTTTAAACTCGTCATCAAATGCAACATTAAAAGCCACAATTTCCAACTTCCCGTTGCCCCTGAAGGCAGCAGTTTATTCCTCGTCCCTTCGTGGACATAATAACTTCTTATTGTCGGATCCTTTAAATCACAACACGTCATCGTGTCTGTTACTACTACTTCTTCTTCTCTTACCCACCACCTGTCTCGTACTACATTTCCCAGAGTTCCTTGCTCCCTACGTGCGCCACAATCCATCCTACGATCTCCCAAAACAAGTCCTACAATCTCCCATGAGGCTTCACTTGCTACATTTTCCCACGATTGCCAGAGACAGTGAAGGCGACACATTAAAACACGTCGCAGCAATAAATTCATCTTCATAAAAACATCGAGACAAAATACGTCGGATACACTTCAAATATACACACAACGCTTTAAAAAGAGTCAACATGCGAGTCTCAACATCTACACCTCTTCCTCCTCCTCCTCCTCCTCCTCCTCCTCCTCCTCTCCGTCTGTCTGTCTGTACAGCAGTGTGTCCATCAGGAGGCGCCACAGAGCAGCTTTCTTTGGTTTGTAGCACTCAGCGACGCATTCAATGTCAAACGGGAGAAACTACGAGCTTCACGCTGTCGGCTGTTCGAGTGTCTTTAACCTTCTAGTTATAAACGAAAATATATATTATATATATATATTATATATATATTATATATATATATTATATATAACTATATATATTATATAATATATATAGTTATATATATATATTATAAACACGGAGGTCGATTTCTTCACATATAATAAACCCTCTTCTCTGTCAGTAACCATGGTGACGTGGTTAGTAACCATGGTGACGTGGTTAGTAACCATGCTGACGTGTCAGTAACCATGGTGACGTGTCAGTAACCATGGTGACGTGGTTAGTAACCATGCTGACGTGGTTAGTAACCATGCTGACGTGTCAGTAACCATGGTGACGTGTCAGTAACCATGGTGACGTGTCAGTAACCATGGTGACGTGTCAGTAACCATGGTGACGTGTTTAGTGGAGGCAGAATAATTCTCTGAACACGTTAGCTAACGCTGGCTAGCTAACGCTGGTTAGCTAACGCTGGCTAGCTAACACTGGCTAGCTAACGCTGGCTAGCTAACGCTGGCTAGCAGGTAGTGTTGTCTTGTTTTTTTTTAACAATGTCTGAATAAAATGCTAGTTCCTCTCAACATGTGCCGTGACTCTCTCTCCAGGATCACCAGAGGTAGTTGAGAACGTTAACGTGAACCAACGGGACCAGATTAGACCCCTACGCCGCTGGAATTAGCGAGCTGAGCTAGCTAAGTAGCCTTGCGTCCGACCAGCGGGCTGGAGGCCAACGGCAGCGGGCCGGTGACCAGCGGGCCGGTGACCAGCGGGCTGGAGGCCAACGGCAGCGGGCCGGTGACCAGCGGGCCAGTGGCCAACGGCAGCGGGCCGGTGACCAGCGGGCCGGTGGCCAACGGCAGCGCTGTAGAGATAAACTGAGGGCGTATAGATCTCTAGATGTCTATAGTTAACTCTCCTTCAGTAAAGTCAGTCACAAAGAGAGTCGGACAATAGCAGAGAAGCGTTTCAGAGACGGAGAGAAAGGGTTGCTAATAGTTTAGCCTTCTGCTAACAGCAGCTAACGGCTCACGTTAGCTGCTGTTAGCAGAAGGCTAAATATTAGCATCATTTCCTCTCCGTCTCTGAAACGCTTCTCTGATATTGTAGCTCTAGAGCTCCAATCACAGTTACTCATCTCTAATGTCTGAGATCTGGATTCAGACAACAACACAGCAAGAGGACATTTAGATGTGGAGCTTTAGCCCACTGCTAGTGTTAGCCTCCAGCTACTGTTAGCCCACTGCTAGCGTTAGCCTCCAGCTAATGTTAGCCCACTGCTAGCGTTAGCCTCCAGCTAATGTTAGCCCACTGCTAGCGTTAGCCTCCAGCGTTTAGCCTCCAGCTAATACCGTGACCTCATCATGACCTCATCATGACGTCATCATGACCTCATCATGACGTCAGCACTAACAGGCGTCTATCCGTAGTGTTTTGCGTTTTGATATCGTTGATTAGTCACGTTATGGCGGTCTCTGTTGAGAGGATATGACATCACAGACACGTCAGTGTTGAGATGTGTGAAGTGAAAGTGAGGCGTTTGAGGTCATTCAGAGTTTCTATCAGCAGACTTTACTGTTTAATCTGAAATAATCGTAGTGTTCATCGTGTCTAACACTTCCGTGTTGCTGAAGTCGCACAAACTGTAAATCCCATTCAACATGAATGCTGGCTAGGCTAGGCTAGGCTAGGCTAGGCTAGGCTAGGCTAGGCTAACACTTCCCCCTGTGCACCACATAGTAGCCACTCTTTGCTCCCTGCGCAGGCTAACAGACTAGCCCGAGTTAACGCAGACCTCTCAGGCTGAACCCGGCCAGTTAGCCTCCTGGGCTAACGGCGGCTAATAGCGAGGAGCTAAAACACTCGAACAACAAACCAACGTACTTCACCTTTAAGTTCAAAAACAACAGGAGACTTCTGCTAACTGGAGCTAGCCACAACGGGCTAACCCTTCAGCTTCTTAAGGCATCTTTTTAGCGATCAATGACATCATGTACATCTGTACGTTAACTTCCTGTTTGACAAACGACTAAAAGACAACAGCAGCTAACGCGTGCTAACGTAGCGCTAGGAGCTAGCTACACACACACACACACACACACACAGCAGGGTTGTGTGTGACGGGCCGACTCAGTATCGTAAAACACACGCACACGCACACACACACACACTCTACAGCATCAGGACCGCCGTGTGTCCCGCAGCCAATCAGAGAGCTCCCTGGTGTCGGAGGTCAGAGGTCAGATGGGCGTCTCCTTGTTGTTTTTGAGGTCCGGTGCGCTGAACTGCCGTCTCATCCTGGGCGGCGTGATGAAGCCCCACCCCCCCCGGCGGCGGCAGCATCATGTCAACGGGAGGGGGCGGGGCCCCGGGGCGCGGCAGGCTGTGGTAGTTGGGGTGAGGTCCTGGCTGGAATGGTGCATTATGGGGGCTGTAGTAGGGGTGGTGCTGGAA
Source organism: Sebastes umbrosus (assembly GCF_015220745.1). Lineage (NCBI taxonomy): Eukaryota > Metazoa > Chordata > Actinopteri > Perciformes > Sebastidae > Sebastes > Sebastes umbrosus. The sequence goes on from NC_051290.1 coordinate 276,981, forward strand.
CGGATGGTGCTGCTGGTGATTATAATAGAAGCCTCCGTCTCTGTCTCTGTCTCTGCCTCCTCCTCCTCCTCCTCCTCCTCCTCTCCCGCCTCCTCTCTCTCCTCCTGGCGACACCCCCCTCCTCTGTCTCGGTCGCCCCTGGTGACCACCGCCGCCGCCTCCGCCTCCGCCTCCGTGATGCTGGTCGCCGTCATAGTTGCCGTGGGCGGAGCTGTCCAGAGAGTTGCGTCGGTAGCGGCGCTGCTGGTTTTGGTTGTTGCCGTGCTGCTGCTGCTGCTGCTGCGGATGGTAGTAGATGCCGCCCTGGTTGCCTTGGTTACGCTGTTGCCAGGCGCGATGGGGGCTGGGGGTGCGCATGCGAGGGGGCGGAGCCTGGAAGGGGAGGGGCAAGAGAGCAGGACCCTGAGGGGGGGGAGGTGACGGAGAAGCTTTCCCCTCGCCTCCTCCTCCTCCTCCTCGCTCTTCCTCCTGCTCCACCCCCCACTCTCCTCCCCCCTCCCCCAGACCCAGAGCGTACAGGGCGGCGCTGGCTGGTCCCCATGACAACCGGTGGGCAGGGTTACTCTTGAAGGGGAACTTGAGCTTGCACTCCTGGGGGGGGATGAAGCGTCCGGTCCCGGGGAGGTGGACGGGGACGACGGGGACGCTCTGACCTGCAGGGGGGGGAGACAGGACATGGTCAGGTGACTCCTTTAACACGCATCATAATGACGGTCATGTGACCTGCTATCTGACCCTGGTTCTGGTTCAGGCCTCGCAGCTTCTTGGTGATGTTCTGCTGCTGCAGGTTCAGGATGCGCTGCTGTTCCTGTTTGAGCCAGCGGAGGCGCCCTCTCCTGAACGCCGGGTCCTCGTCCATCAGACGCTTCACTCGGACCTCCGGCTGGCGGGGGGGCTTGTCGGCTACGCCCTCGCCGTCGTCCCTCTGAGGTGACCCGCCGCCTTCTTCGTCGTCTTCTTCTTCTTCTTCTTCTTCTTCTTCTTCTTCGCCGTTCACGTCGTTGTCCTGGAAACAAAGAGGACTGGTTACCGTGGAGACCGGTGACCAGCTGACGGACCGTGTGTGTGTGTGTCCCTGTGACGTACCGGGACAGGTATGATGCTCTCCATCTTGATCATCCTGTCTCTCAGAGCCTTGATCTCCTCGTCCTTCATGTTGTTCTGCAGCTTCACTTCCTGTCACAGTCACAGACGCATTATTTACTTTATGTTACAGGAAGGTCGTTAAATCACATTCACGCCGAGAGCACGAGTCGGACCGCCGGTATCATCTGTGCTCGTCTCCATGGATACCAACAACATGTCCTCCATCAGTCATGGAAGAAATCATGCCATGTTGGTGAAGTCCCAGATATGTCAGAAAACCAAACGCCGTCGTGTCTGGGTTCATAACGTCACCCGGCGGCGAGCTACTACTACTGCGGTATGAACCCAAAATAAACACAAATAATATCAATAAACAGATCAAAAGTGTGCCGAAATAACTACATCATGGTGCTGATTAGGTAAAAGCCTGAATTCATGCTTTGTCAGGTCTGTTACCATGACGACAAGCAAACAACCTTTAAATTGCTTGTTTTCTGAATGGAGTCTGGTTGGATCAGTGCCAGGCTAGATCAACATAAAGTCATCAAGGCATGAATACGGCAGCGACGTTGTTTCATGACGCAGCAAATTTCTCGCTTGAAATATCTCCGCGTCTACTCGCCTCTCTGTTTGTGACGGCGGCGTGTGACGGCGGCGTGTGACGGCGGCGTGTGAAACCACTTTCGTGTGTCAGACGACTCACCTCCAGAATGTCAGTCAGTTTATCGATGTGAGCCTTCAGGTCGTATGCCTTCTTCACTCCTCCCTCGCCGGTCTCTCCTCCTTCTCCTCCTCCTCCTCCTCCTCCTCCTCCTCCCCCTCCTCCTCCCCCCTCCTCCGTGGGGGGGCTCCTCTCCTCGCCGATGCCCACCGTGTCACAGACGTCCTGGGCGACAGCCCTCCAGTTCTCCCTCTCGTTGGGGTCTTTCTTGGCGTACATGCGGCTGAGCTCCTTCATCTTGACGATGGACAGCGCCTCGATCTCCTGGCGGGAGTGACGGAAGTCTCCCAGCGCCACCTGAGGGGGGAGGGGCACGTTAAAAACCAATAACTCTATACTGGTTTAACTGGGACAGTGACCTGTGTGTGTGTGTGTGTGTGTGTGTGTGTGTGTGTGTGTGTGTGCGTGTGCGTCTGTGTGTGTGCGTGCGTGCGTGCGTGCGTGCTTGCGGACCTCGTAGCAGATCTCTTTGACGGCCTGCATGCGGAGGTCCTCCATGGTGACCCGTTTGGGGTCTTTGCTGATTCTTCTCCTCTGAGGGATCTGATAGACTCTCAGAGGTTCTCTCCTCTTCCCACTGCTGGGGAGACCACAACGCTTCACTATGGACTGCACCTGGACACGGGGGGACAGAGAGAGACAGGTGAGACCACACAGACAGGTAGACAGGTAGACAGACAGACAGACAGACAGACAGACAGACAGACAGGTAGACAGGTAGAGAGACAGGTAGACAGACAGACAGACAGACAGACAGGTAGACAGGTGAGTGAACCTTGTTAGCAGGCAGCTTCTCTCTGAGGGAGGTGATCAGCCTCCAGCTCTCCTCACAGGACCGTTTGTCTGAGTCATCTCCGCTGTCGCTGTCTGCATACTGAACACACACAGATCATAGATTATAGATGATTGATTATGGATTAAAGATGATTGATTAACCGATCAGAAACCAGGTGATCAGGTATAAATCAGACCAACCAGTCTGTGTTGCTCCAGCAGCAGGTCAGCCTCCTCCTTCTCTCTCCGGTACTGAATCTCCATGTCCTGCAGTCTGAGACACACACCAACCAACCAACCAACCAATCAATCAATCAATCAATCAATCAATCAATCAATCAATCAATCAATCAATCAATCAACCTGTTCATCTACCAATCAATCAATCAATCAATCAATCAATCAATCAATCAATCAATCAACCTATTCATCTACCAATCAATCAATCAATCAATCAATCAATCAATCAATCAGTTAACCTGTTCATCTACCAACCAATCAATCAATCAATCAATCAATCAATCAATCAATCAACCTGTTCATCTACCAATCAATCAATCAATCAATCAAATCAATCAACCTGGTCATCTACCAACCAATCAATCAATCAATCAATCAATCAATCAATCAATCAATCAATCAATCAATCAATCAGTTAACCTGGTCATCTACCAACCAATCAATCAATCAATCAATCAATCAATCAATCAATCAATCAATCAGTCTTGTATTGACGAACCTCTTCTCCATCTCCAGCTTGATGTCGATGCCCTGCTTCTCCAGCAGCTCCTTCTGGGCGTAGTTCCAGTCCTCCGGCTCCCCCTGCTGGTCGGCCGTGACGCTGCGCTCCCTCTCCAGCCTCGCCTGCTCCGGGTGGTTGAACCGGAACACGTGGTTCTTCCCCATCACGATGCGGTTACCTAGCAACCCACACTCGTTTATACAAGGCGCCCTTTTTTCAAAACAAAAGCTGCAGAAAGTGCTTCACAATAAGAGCACGAGTGGTAAAAACGACGACTAAATGACTCAGTCATAGCTCCTCAACCACGAGGCCTAGATCAATACATCTGCTCTCTTCTGAAAGGTAACAAGCTGAGGAATATGAAGAAACTGTAAATAAACTAAAATATATTACCATTCCAGAGTGAATGGAGATGCAATAAAGGAAAAAAATAAGATTTGTGCCTCGTATAAAATGTACATTTCAGAGGTAATATCACCATTAAAGCAAAGATCCAACAGATAATGATGCAACTGAATATATTCTACTACAACTGCTTTATGCAAATATATGTATATAATTATAATGGAAATCAATTAACAACACTAAACAATGACAAATATTGTAAATATTGTAACTGCTTGTGATTATCATAAAGTCTGTAAAGAGGAGACTCGTGGGTACCCATAGAACCCATTCATATATCTGGAGGTCAGAGGTCAAGGGACCCCTTTAGAAATGGACATGACAGTTTTTCATCGCCTTTTAATGTCGGAAAAATGTTTGACAAATCTCTGATAAATATTCGAAAAATGTTTGAAAATAAGTTGAAAGAAAAGTGTGGAAAATGTCCAAAAATAAGTAAAACAAATGTGTGAAAAATGTTTGAATAAAGTAAAAAACAAATGCGCGTAAAATGTCCGAAAAAAAGTTTTAAAAAAAGTGCGAAAATTAGTAAAAGAAAAGTGCAGAAATTTTGTGAAAATAAGTCAAATAAATGTAAAAACAAAGTGCAAAAATTGGCCGAAAAAAGTCAGAAAATAAGTAAAACATTAGTTTTCCTAAATAATAATATCGCAATATATTGAATCGTTACCCCCGTATCGGGATACGTATCGTATCACGATACATACGTATCAACACACAGCCCTACTAACAAACGTCCAATCACAGAGCTTCACGCTAAAGAGCCAACGTTCACCTTGTTTCAGGACGACGGCGTCGTCGATCTCCTTCCCGTTGACATACGTCTCCGCTCCCACCAACGGCTCCAGAGTCACCACCACTAGAGACACAGTAGAGAACAGTAGAGTCACAGTAGAGTCACAGTAGAGTCACCACCACTAGAGACACAGTAGAGAACAGTAGAATCACAGTAGAGTCACAGTAGAGTCACCACCACTAGAGACACAGTAGAGAACAGTAGAGTCACAGTAGAGTCACAGTAGAGACACAGTAGAGTACAGTAGAGTCACAGTAGAGTAGAGTAGAGTCATGACCACTAGGACACAGTAGAGTCACAGTAGAGTCACAGTACAGTACAGTAGAGTCACAGTAGAGTCACAGTACAGTCACAGTAGAGTACAGTAGAGTCACAGTAGAGTCACAGTAGAGTCACAGTAGAGTCACAGTAGAATCACAGTAGAGTCACGACCACTAGAGACACAGTAGAGTCACACAGAGGAGAGAGTATGGGGGGGGGGTGAATATGAAGGGGACGTCACCATGGTAACTAGTAACAGTGACTGTTACCTGACAGACTTCCTGGCAGCTTTTACAGAGAGAGAAGAAGAGAGAGAGTCACACCTCCATCATTTAAACACCAGAAGAAGAGAGAGAGTCACACCTCCATCATTTAAACACCAGAAGAAGAGAGAGAGTCACACCTCCATTATTTAAACACCAGAAGAAGAGAGAGTCACACCTCCACCTGTTCACACCTCCATCACTTAGAGAACACCAGCAGCGGGAGGAAACAGGATGAGATTTATTATAATTCTTTATTAACTCTCAAATTTTGTGATTTATTTTTACATAATTTTAAATTCATATTTAAATGTATTTATGCAATTATTAAATTGTATGTATTTATTTCTTTATGAACGATTTTCCCTTTCATTTATTATTTTTTTATCAACTTTTAAATTTATTTGTTTATTTTTGCATTTATTTTAAATTTTATTTTTCATTATTAAATTGCATTTATTCATGCATGATTTTCCCTTTTATTTATTTATTATTATATTATTATTTATTTATTTTTGCATTTATTTTAAATTTATATTTAAATGTATTTATTCATTATTAAATTGTATGTATTTATTTAATAATGCAGGATTTTCCCTTTGATGTATAATTTTTTTATAAACTTGTACAATTTATTTATTTTTGCATTTATTTAAAATGTATATTTAAATTGTATTATTCATTATTAAATTGAATTTATTCATGCATGACATTCCCTTTTATTCATTTATTATTATTATGATTTATTATATTATTATGTATTTATTTCTGCATTTATTTTAAATTTATATATACATTTATTTATTAATTATGAAATTTAATGTATTTATTATGTATTCATTTATTTATTAATTACTTTCCCTTTTATTTTTATTAACTTTTAAATGGATTTATCTATTTTTATATTAATTTTAAATTTCTAGTAGCTGCTTCAGTCTGACCACCGGAGGGCGACCTTCATCAAACATCTGTGTGGACACTTCAAAGAATAAAGACTGAGAAGAGACAGACAGGCAGACAGACAGGCAGGCAGGCAGGCAGACAGACAGACAGACAGACAGGCAGGCAGGCAGGCAGGCAGGCAGACAGACAGACAGGCAGGCAGGCAGGCAGGCAGGCAGGCAGGCAGGCAGGCAGGCAGGCAGGCAGACAGACAGACAGACAGACAGACAGACAGACAGACAGACAGACAGACGTCTCACCTTCTCCCTGCTCGTTGGTCTCACTGACGAACACACAGTGGATCTCCTTTATGAAGTGACCCGACAGCTTGATGTCCACGTCCTGCTGTCCCACCCTGAAACACCGTTTAATAATAATCATTAATAATTATTAATAATCAGCTTTAAATAAACTGATGAATATCACAGAGAGGAAGAGTGCTGACCTGGTGAATCCCTCCTTGATGTAGTAGAGGAGACACTCGGACATCAGAGGGTCCTCGTTCAGGTTCACCAGGTGAGGCGTCTGCAACAGTTTAAAAACTTGATTGAAAAACTTTATTTAAATCCATCAGTTAACAACGTTTGAGTCCCGCAGACGTCAACGATTCATACGTAGCTATGGAGGACGGAACCTGCTAATAATAAATAAATAAATGACTCGATAAATAAAGAAATATGTCATTAAATAAATATTAAAATATTAAACTTCTTTAATTTTCCTTTTTATTTATTTATTTATTTATATTAACTTAGAAATTGTATTAATATATTTTTGCATTTATCTTATTTTAAAATTTATGTATTTAAAAAAAAATCTTTTATGTATTTATTTTTATATTTATACAGTATATATGAAATTTATTTATTTTTGCATTAAATTTAAATGTATTTATTCATTATTTAATTTTATTTATTTATTTATGTAAGATTCTCCCCTTTTATTTATTTTTTATTAACTTTTAAAGTTATTAATTTATTTTATTTTATTTATTATTTATTATTAAAGTGTATGTATTTATTTTTGTATTTATTTATGAATGATTTTCCCTTTTTATTTATTTTAAATTCATATTTAAATGTATTTATTCATTATTAAATTATATGTATTTACATTTGTATTTATTTATTTAAGAATGATTTTACCCTTTATTTTATTTTTATTATCATTCCTCCCCTATTTCTTCCCCCAAACTCTGTATTCTATCAGCAGATAGAAGAATTAATACAAAGGTAAATAAAAAATAAAGAAGCAAATTAAAAAAGAAATAACAATTTATGTCACATTTTATCAATTAATTAATTGCTACATTTATTTTTAATATTATT
>NC_051290.1:286798-384298 GCF_015220745.1 Sebastes umbrosus
GAGAGAGAGAGACAGAGAGAGAGAGACAGAGAGACACAGAGAGAGAGAGAGAGAGACAGAGAGACAGAGAGACAGAGAGAGAGAGAGAGAGAGAGAGAGAGACAGAGAGAGAGAGAGAGAGAGAGAGAGAGAGACAGAGTCTGGTTTAACAGGAATCTGTCATCCTGGTTGTAAATATCCATAGTGTACATAGACATGCTGTTCTGTACATACCACCACGTTTAAACAACTATTCAACTGTTCCAGTGTGTTCCAGGTACAGAATGAACACCTGTATATGTCTACCAGTACGTCTACTAGTGTGTAATATATTTAACATTATTCATTTATTTAACAAATTGTTGATTCATTTATGTTTTAAATAGTTAATTCTCAGGATGATTTAATTCATAACGTTGTTTACTGCATTTAATATTGAACATTTAGTGGTTCCATAGTCTGTAGTGTTTATATACAGTATATAATGTGTACATTATGTAATGTATATATATCATTATAATGTATACAGTATATAATGTATATACATTACATAATGTGTACATTATGTAATGTATATATATTACTATAATGTATAGAGTATATAAAGTGTATATATATATATATACCAGCGTTGTCCAGCAGCTCCTGCAGGCCCTGGGAGAACAGCAGGTTCCTCAGTCGTTCCACTTCGTCCTTCAGCTCTCGGATCAGTTTGGCGTTTGGATCTTCGTTGATGATGGCGTTACAGCGGATCTGTTTGGCCCGGTCAGCGTACCTGGAACCAACATCAGGGTTAGATTATAACCGGATTCATCTGTTGAATCTGTTACTACTTCACTAATCTGTGATATGCAGTATATCTATCTGACCTCAGGGTGCTCAGTGTTTCTTCATAGTTGATGTCAGCAGGACTCAGAGCAGCGATCATGGCCGTCCGAGAGTTTCCTCCTGAAACAGTTCAAACGTCCACGTCATCACCGATTACTCACAAATGATCAGACAGCAGTATAACAGTACTACAGTATAGTTTTATACCCTGACAGTAACCCAGACACGAGCCCTTGTGCTGTTAGTCCTGATATTACTACTAGTCTTGCTATTAGTTCTGTCCAAAACTTTCATACATTTGACGCTACAGGTGAATACGGTAAAAATATTAACTAATAGATATCACCATGAAACTTCACCAGATGATTCATTTCATTAAGACAATTATTTTCTGTATTACAAGTTTTCTTAAATGTTGTGTTTAAATATGCAAACGAGGCATTATCTTATCAAATGTGTGCTAATTTTCATACATTTCCAGAACATAAATCTGAACATTGGATAAAGCCAGGTTCAAAATTCTTCTTTCACTTTGTTAACATATTAGAGTCAAAGAGTTTTACTTTATATCACTCAATGAATCAGAAAATACTGTCAACAGACATAAAAAACAAAATCGATTTTCTCCATGTTTTTAGTAATAAAATGTTGTATAAATCAGGCTATGAATGATATATGAACAAACCCCCCTGTATGAACCTTCAGAATATAGAGAGGAATGAAACTGTAAAGTTTGGTGGATGTAAGAGCTGCCGAAGTGGAGATTTATGACTCAGAGTCTGAGAAAAAACTCATTTTGAGAAAACGGCGTAAAATGTCATACATTTTGAAGACACTACAGGTGAATAGGGTAAAAAAATTAACTAATAGATATCACCATGAAACTTCCCCAGTTGATCACTGACATTAAGACAATTTTTTTTTGTATTACAAGTTTTCTGAAATGTTATGTTTAAATATGCAAACAAGGCATTATCTAATTAAATATGCGCTAATTTTCATACATTTCCAGAAGAGAAATGCTAACTTTTGGTGAATTTAGGAGAAATCTACAGACACAAATAGACAAAGTAGTAAAATAAACACCTAAATGTGTATTTTGGATATTTTCTTTCCACTAGTTAGGTATTTGTGCAGCTCATCCTGAAGATAATAGTTCTATTATTGTTACGGTACGTTTTGTTTCAACACAACCAGTAGTGATATTCCTGCTGCAGTACTTCTGGTCGTGATACTAGTCGTACTTACCCAGGTTTTCCTTCAGTAGCCAGGTGAGAACAGAGTCTCTGTAGGGAATAAAGTCACTTTTCCTCTTCTTATTGCTCTGCTGCAGAGGACAGAAGAGTCATTCTTCACTCTGTCGTCTACTTTGTACATTATTATTGTATTATTTAACGTCGGTATAAATATCCAGTGTGTGTGTTGACCTACCATTTCAGCCAAAGCTGAGATCACTTTTCCCAACGTGGTTAGAGATTTATTGATGTTCGCTCCTTCCTGTAAACGTACAGTATATAAACAGATGATGTATTTAAAAAGTGCAGCGAATGACGAGTAAATGTAGATAAACAATGACGTGATTTTAGTTAGCCGACACCGGCGTGACACTCGTGACCTCTGACCTTAAGCCGGGTGCCCCTCGCCCCCGAGGAGTCTGCTCGCTCGCTTCCAGCTAGGTCCACCAGACTGATCTTGCTGACCTGAAGGCGACAAGAGTTTCATCTTTAAGTCCAAAATCCTGATTATAGACGACATTTGACAGTATGGACGCCGAGTCCTCGCAAGGGCTGTTCACTAGCATCATTAGCATCATTAGCATCATTAGCATCATTAGCATCATTAGCATCACCATTAATATCCGTAACTTCATTAGCATGTGTAGCATCATCACTACTATCACTAGCATCAACGTTAACATCTGCATCATCATAACTAGCATCATTAGCATCACCATTAACATCTTTAACGTCATTAGCATCATCAATACTATCATGAGCACCAACGTTAAAGTCTGCAGCATTATCATTAGCATTAATAGCATCATTAGCATCACCATTAATATCCGTAACTTCATTAGCATGTGTAGCATCGTCACTACTATCATGAGCATCAACATTAACATCTGCAGCATCATCACTTGCATCACTAGCATCATTAGCATCACTAGCATCACTAGCATCATTAGCATCACCATTAACACCCATAACTTCATTAGCATGTGTAGCATCATCACTAGCATCACTAGCATCACCATTAAGCATGTGTAGCATCACACACCTTCTCGGTATCCAGGCTGGTCATCTGGTCTCGTCGTTTTTGGGTGAAGACGATGGTGAAGACGGCGTGCGACCTGGACGACGTCTCATTCATGTTTGTGGCCGCGACCGTCCTGTAATCAATAACCAATCAGGTGTAAATAATCAATCCCAGACTGGTCTCATGCATGTTAGCGGACACGGCGACGCAGCACTGGAAGACTAAAGGAAGATGGCTGACCGAGCTTTGTTGCCGGCGTCCATCAGGTCCCGGATGTCGGTGAATCCGGTCACGGCCAGTTTGGACAGGTCCTCCACGTAGGGACCCAGGATGGGATGCTCCCGGACCCGCAGAGTCCCCTGGGACTTTGGGTTCAACAGATCCCGGACCCGCTCACAGTAGATCTCCATGTAGGACACCTGGAGGTGGAGGAGACAGCGTTCAGCCGGATATTCACCGAGTGACTCAGAGTGAATGAACACATGAGACGGAGGTTACCTCCACGGAGTAGGTCAGGTCAGGATCAGAGTTCTCTCCTGTTCTCTGAAACAGGTCCTCACACAGCTGAGCACAGAGACACAGAGGATCAATAATCACATTCAGTCCATATAGAGACAGATCAATAATAACAGATGAGATAAAGTGACCTGTGGTATGATGCCTTCCTGTCCAGGCTCCTGTTTGCCCATCATGGTGTAGCTCTTTCCTCCACCCGTCTGGCCGTATGCAAAAATACACACGTTGTATCCTGGAACACAAGCATCATCATAATGTCATTTATTATTAGCATCATTAGCATCATCATTAGCAGCTTTAACTTCATTAGCATCATTAGCATCATTAGCAGCTTTAACTTCATTAGCATCATTAACATCACCATTGACATCCATAACTTCATTAGCATCTGCAGCATCATCACTACTATCATGAGCATCAACGTTAACATCTGCAGCATCATCACTACTATCATGAGCATCAACGTTAACATCTGCAGCATCATCACTACTATCACTAGCATCAACGTTAGCATCTGCAGCATCATCACTACTATCACTAGCATCAACGTTAACATCTGCAGCATCATCACTACTATCACTAGCATCAACGTTAACATCTGTAGCATCATCACTACTATCACTAGCATCAACGTTAACATCTGTAGCATCATCACTACTATCACTAGCATCAACGTTAACATCTGTAGCATCATCACTACTATCACTAGCATCAACGTTAACATCTGCAGCATCATCACTACTATCATGAGCATCAACGTTAACATCTGCAGCATCATCACTACTATCATGAGCATCAACGTTAACATCTGCAGCATCATCACTACTATCACTAGCATCAACGTTAGCATCTGCAGCATCATCACTACTATCACTAGCATCAACGTTAACATCTGTAGCATCATCACTACTATCACTAGCATCAACGTTAACATCTGCAGCATCATCACTACTATCACTAGCATCAACGTTAACATCTGTAGCATCATCACTACTATCACTAGCATCAACGTTAACATCTGCAGCATCATCACTACTATCACTAGCATCAACGTTAACATCTGTAGCATCATCACTACTATCACTAGCATCAACGTTAACATCTGCAGCATCATCACTACTATCACTAGCATCAACGTTAACATCTGCAGCATCATCACTACTATCACTAGCATCAACGTTAACATCTGCAGCATCATCACTACTATCACTAGCATCAACGTTAGCATCTGCAGCATCATCACTACTATCACTAGCATCAACGTTAACATCTGTAGCATCATCACTACTATCACTAGCATCAACGTTAACATCTGCAGCATCATCACTACTATCACTAGCATCAACGTTAACATCTGTAGCATCATCACTACTATCACTAGCATCAACGTTAGCATCTGCAGCATCATCACTACTATCACTAGCATCAACGTTAACATCTGCAGCATCATCACTACTATCACTAGCATCAACGTTAGCATCTGCAGCATCATCACTACTATCACTAGCATCAACGTTAACATCTGCAGCATCATCACTACTATCACTAGCATCAACGTTAACATCTGCAGCATCATCACTACTATCATGAGCATCAACGTTAACATCTGCAGCATCATCACTACTATCATGAGCATCAACGTTAACATCTGCAGCATCATCACTATCACTAGCATCAACGTTAACATCTGCAGCATCATCACTACTATCACTAGCATCAACGTTAACATCTGCAGCATCATCACTACTATCACTAGCATCAACGTTAACATCTGTAGCATCATCACTACTATCACTAGCATCAACGTTAACATCTGCAGCATCATCACTACTATCACTAGCATCAACGTTAGCATCTGCAGCATCATCACTACTATCACTAGCATCAACGTTAACATCTGCAGCATCATCACTACTATCATGAGCATCAACGTTAACATCTGCAGCATCATCACTACTATCACTAGCATCAACGTTAGCATCTGCAGCATCATCACTACTATCACTAGCATCAACGTTAACATCTGCAGCATCATCACTACTATCACTAGCATCAACGTTAGCATCTGCAGCATCATCACTACTATCACTAGCATCAACGTTAACATCTGCAGCATCATCACTACTATCACTAGCATCAACGTTAACATCTGCAGCATCATCACTACTATCACTAGCATCAACGTTAACATCTGTAGCATCATCACTACTATCACTAGCATCAACGTTAACATCTGCAGCATCATCACTACTATCATGAGCATCAACGTTAACATCTGTAGCATCATCACTACTATCACTAGCATCAACGTTAACATCTGCAGCATCATCACTACTATCACTAGCATCAACGTTAACATCTGTAGCATCATCACTACTATCACTAGCATCAACGTTAACATCTGCAGCATCATCACTACTATCACTAGCATCAACGTTAGCATCTGCAGCATCATCACTACTATCACTAGCATCAACGTTAACATCTGCAGCATCATCACTACTATCACTAGCATCAACGTTAACATCTGCAGCATCATCACTACTATCACTAGCATCAACGTTAACATCTGCAGCATCATCACTACTATCACTAGCATCAACGTTAACATCTGCAGCATCATCACTACTATCATGAGCATCAACGTTAACATCTGCAGCATCATCACTACTATCACTAGCATCAACGTTAGCATCTGCAGCATCATCACTACTATCACTAGCATCAACGTTAACATCTGCAGCATCATCACTACTATCACTAGCATCAACGTTAGCATCTGCAGCATCATCACTACTATCACTAGCATCAACGTTAACATCTGCAGCATCATCACTACTATCACTAGCATCAACGTTAACATCTGCAGCATCATCACTACTATCACTAGCATCAACGTTAACATCTGTAGCATCATCACTACTATCACTAGCATCAACGTTAACATCTGCAGCATCATCACTACTATCATGAGCATCAACGTTAACATCTGTAGCATCATCACTACTATCACTAGCATCAACGTTAACATCTGCAGCATCATCACTACTATCACTAGCATCAACGTTAACATCTGTAGCATCATCACTACTATCACTAGCATCAACGTTAACATCTGCAGCATCATCACTACTATCACTAGCATCAACGTTAGCATCTGCAGCATCATCACTACTATCACTAGCATCAACGTTAACATCTGCAGCATCATCACTACTATCACTAGCATCAACGTTAACATCTGTAGCATCATCACTACTATCACTAGCATCAACGTTAACATCTGCAGCATCATCACTACTATCACTAGCATCAACGTTAGCATCTGCAGCATCATCACTACTATCACTAGCATCAACGTTAACATCTGCAGCATCATCACTACTATCACTAGCATCAACGTTAACATCTGCAGCATCATCACTACTATCACGAGCATCAACGTTAACATTTGCAGCATCATCACTACTATCATGAGCATCAACGTTAACATCTGCAGCATCATCACTACTATCACTAGCATCAACGTTAACATCTGCAGCATCATCACTACTATCATGAGCATCAACGTTAACATCTGCAGCATCATCACTACTATCACTAGCATCAACGTTAACATCTGCAGCATCATCACTACTATCACTAGCATCAACGTTAACATCTGTAGCATCATCACTACTATCACTAGCATCAACGTTAACATCTGCAGCATCATCACTACTATCACTAGCATCAACGTTAACATCTGTAGCATCATCACTAGCATCAGTAGCATCAAAGTTAACATCTGTAGCATCATCACTACTATCACTAGCATCAACGTTAACATCTGTAGCATCATCACTACTATCACTAGCATCAACGTTAACATCTGCAGCATCATCACTACTATCACTAGCATCAACGTTAACATCTGCAGCATCATCACTACTATCACTAGCATCAACGTTAACATCTACAGCATCATCACTACTATCATTAGCATCAACGTTAACATCTGTAGCATCATCACTACTATCACTAGCATCAACGTTAACATCTGCAGCATCATCACTAGCATCAGAAGCATCAACGTTAACATCTGCAGCATCATCACTAGCATCATTAGCATCAACGTTAACATCTGTAGCATCATCACTAGCATCAGTAGCATCAGTAGCATCAAAGTTAACATCTGCAGCATCATCACTCCTATCACTAGCATCAACGTTAACATCTGCAGCATCATCACTCCTATCACTAGCATCAACGTTAACATCTGCAGCATCATCACTACTATCACTAGCATCAACGTTAACATCTGCAGCATCATCACTAGCATCATTAGCATCACCATCAATATCCATAACTTCATTAGCATCTGTAGCATCATCAAACATGTGAAATATTATCATCAGTATTAACGTTCTCACTCAGACTATTAGCATGAAGAATAACATCAGCAGCATTAGCATTAGCCTCTGTAGCACCATCACTATATATATGATAGTTAGCATTAGCATCAGCAGGATCACTACTATCTTTATCCCAGCTGTTGTTCAGCTCAGTGTGCAGACAGATGTTGAAGGTGATGTGGTTGATGTTGATGAATAAACATGAGCGTGGTCAGAGTGGTTTACCTTCAAAGGCGTGCAGCAGCATCTCCTCTCCGATGTCCTTGTACACCTGCCTCTGACATGCAAAGCCGGGGTCCTCATTCTGCACAAAAACAAACACACACACACACACACACACACACACACCTGGTTATTACCGTCTCTGTGTGTACCTGATTAATGGTTTATATGTGTTGTTGTGTGTGAGATCACCGTTGTGTGTGACCAGTAGGAGTAGTCGAAGGTGAAGTTCTTGGCTCCATCTTTGACCTGTTTGGGGTTGGAGATACCTGGAAGAGAGAGAGAGAGAGAGAGAGAGAGAGAGAGAGAGAGGGGAACCATCAAACAGCTTGGTCATGTGACTCCTGCCCTGAAGGTGAGATCTGAACAGAGAAAGTGATCTGAAATATGTCCCCCGGTGTTTAAAGAGCGGACGGCTACAAACAGCCCCGCTGCAGAAACCTCTATTAATAAACTGCTGTGTGTTTAAATAGCAGCGGGGTCAGAGGTCACATGACGGGCAGAGGCATTCTGGGATTGCTGAGGCCTGTTTAAAGCCTTCATTAAAACTAGAGAACAGCCTGGACGACTTTATGTTGACGGAGCAGCTGTTAGCATAGCCGACGCCGATCCAACCAGACTCCAGAAAACAAGCATTGTAAAGGTTGTCTGCTTGTCGTCATGGTAACAGACCTGACGAAGCATGAATTCAGACTTTTCACTGATATTATTTGTGTTTATTTGGGGTTCATACTGCTTCAGTCTGGACGGGTGGAAACGGAGACCTTTGAAAATGACGACAAATCAACGTATATATTGATAAGAGTGAAAGTCAATAGTTTGTTTCATGTCAACATCAGCACCCAGCAGCAGAGCTACGCTTCCGCCATTTTGGACTGAAAGCGAGTACCAGACGTCAGTAAAACGTCCTCCAACAAAGAGACGTACAAAAGTAAAACTACCTTATTTCTATTCTATTGTAAGAACTTTAATGTCTCTACTGAAGTGGTCTGTGTTGAACTATTCATTTCAATTTCAATTAATGTCTCGCTTTGAATTATGTATTTATGTGTTAATTTCCATTTGATCACAAAAAGCATTTCTTTTAAATGGTACATTTTATTATTTTTATTTTTTTCGATTCATATTTTTTTTTAAATGATGTAGTTTTTATTTTATTTATTTGTATTTTTTTCAATTGTTATTTTGTTTTGAATTATGTATTTTTAAATTTTGTTATTTCCAATGCATATCTTTAAAACTAATAAAATTTGTTCACAAAAAAGTATTGCTTACAATTGATCAATTTTATTATTTTTATTTATGTATTTATTATTAATTATTTTTACAATGAATGTTTTTTTTATTTCCAATGCATATCTTTGAATCCAATAAAATTTAATCCAATAAAAACACTTAATTGCTGAATTTTATTATTTTTATTAAATGTATTTATTATTATATTTATTTTTCTTTATATATATTTATTCTTTACTGTGTTGAACAATAGAATATTATAAATATAAGAAGAGTTTTCAGTCCAAAATGGCGGCAGAGTTTCGTCTCTTTGCTTCTAAACTTAGACTCTGTTTTTACTGTAACTAAGCAACCAGCCTCAGAGTAAATCTGTTTACGCCGACACGTGCATGCCTAATGTATGTGAACGTGTGTGCGTGTGTGTGTGTGTGTGTGTGTGTGTGTGTGTGTGTGTGTGTGTGTGTGTGTGTGCGTGCGTGCGTTGCGTCTTACAGGTGGTGTTTCCCTGCATCTGGATGACACACTTGGCGTTGCGTCCCGTCTCTCTGGAGTTGAACGGGCGGACTCGAACCGCCACCTTCACCGACGCGCCCGCCATCGCTCGGCTCCGCCCACTCCACCTGAGGGCAGCCAATCAGAGAGCTCGGTCAGACACACACGTTACAGACTGGAGGTTTTAATGAAACACTGTCCAGGTGCATTCTGGGAGATGTAGGCTCCAGTGATCAACAGCTTTCTAGAGATCATGAATCTTCTTCTCCTCTCAGAGCAGAACGAGGAACGACCAGCGAACTCTCTCTCCTTCCCGCTCTTTTTCTCTCCTCCTCTTTTTTCCACCCGAGGATTTTCCCTTTTTTCCATCTCTCCTTTACTTTCCCCTCCTTCTTTTCATTTCATCTCCCTGCATCTCAACTCTTCTCCTCTTTTTTCCCCTCTTTACTTTTTTTATTCGTCTCTTTTTTCCATCCTCTCTCTCTCTCTCTCTCTCTGCTCTTCATTCTCTCTCTTTCCTGTTCCCTCCTCCTCCTCCTCCTCCCTTCATTCTTTCCTTCCTCTCTTTCTTTCATGTTTCCACTTATTTCCTCTCTCTCTCTTTACATTCCTGTGCTCTGTTATGTGTTTCCTCGTCGCCATGGAAACCACAGCAGCCTCATTTTCACCTCCGTCGTCTCTCCGTCTCATCTCACCTTCTTTCTATTGTCTCTCTCTCTCTTTGTCTCTCTTTGTCTCTCTTTGTCTCTCTTTGTCAGTCTATGTCGAACGCCCCAGCCTCAGGCCTTTAAACACACACACACACTCTACTGTTATTGATCGGCTCGTCAATCATCTCTCAGACGTCTCCGTCCAATCAGAGCGGACCGATCAACGTCTGAGGGTTAAACAGCTTAAAGTATTGATCTGATACGAGGGACACAATCAGGAGGTCTCACTCTGTTGGAACTACAGAAACTCAAACACACCATGAGGATTCATCCGCCGCTGAAAATAGTCCCCAACGACCTCCCCACTACCTCCTGATTGGGTTGATAGAAACTACAGATATCAGACAGGAAGTCAGACAGGAAGTCAGGCAGGAAGTCAGGCAGGAAGTCAGGCAGGAAGTCAGACAGGAAGTCAGACAGGAAGTCACACAGGAAGTCACACAGGAAGTCAGACAGAATTGAGAGACAGACGACTTGTATAAAGTATAAATAAAAAAAACTTCTACTTTAAGGGATCAAATGTCTCGATGTCTCCGTCGTCAACAACAACAGAGACGACGACGCTCAGGATGCAAATATAAACAAATGACATGGTGGCCACAGTCACGCTGTGATGTCATCGACCAGGTGCTTCATCACCTCTGATCCAGATCCTGATGAAACCCTCCTCTCTCTCTCTCTCTCTCTGGGTTTAACGCCTCAGTGTTGTGATGCTAGCAGTTAGCTCACTAGCTGCTAACAGCACACACACACACACACACGGAGAGAGAGAGAGAGAGAGAGAGGTTAAACAGTGTGTGTTTGCTCCGTCAACACAGCAGGAACTCAGCAAACAGACAAGCTGGAGGACACACACACACACACACACACACACTGTGCCGGGTGGTGGTGGTGGTGTGTCGAGGTGAAGCAGCAGCCTGCATACCAGCGACCACGCTGACATCACAGCACAGGCATGCACACACACACTAACACTAACACAGTAACACACACAGTAGTGTGTGGTTGGACAGGCTGGGCTGGATGTAAAGCTGCTGTTAGTCAAACTAACCAGCTGTTTACACAGACACAGACAGAGACAGACAGAGACAGAGACAGAGACAGAGACAGACAGAGACGGAGACAGACAGAGAGAGACAGAGACAGACAGAGAGAGACAGAGACAGACGGAGACAGACAGAGACAGATTCCAGTCATGTCTGTGGTTCCTCTCAGCTTGAACTCTTCAACGGGCTGCTGACTCTAAATCATGATAAACATTCATCTCATTCCTTCGTCATCGTCTCTCTGAGAGATTAGCAGCTAACGCTAACAATCTGAATCCACTCATCAAACATTCATCATCTATTGAGCTCTCAACGTTAATAAACTCATTTTAAATTTTCAAATCTTTATATTTTTCTTTATCTTTTTATTCTATTTATTATTAATTTAATTAATTTATTAATTATTATTTTATTTATTATTAAAAAATGCTTTTTAATGCTACATTTTTTTATTTTATTTATTTATTATTTTATTTATTTGTATTTTTTTCAATTCATATTTCGTTTTGAATTATGTATTTTTTTGGTGTTAATTTCCAATGCATATCTTTAAAACCAATAACATTTGATCACAAAAAATATTACTTTTTATTTCTAAATTATTTTATTTATTTATTAATAAACTCCATTTTATTTATTTATTATTATTTTATTTTTTTTCAATTAATATTTTGTTTTGAATTATGTATTTTTTTGGTGTTAATTTCCAATGCATATCTTTAAAACCAATAATTTGCTTTCAACTGCTACATTTTATTATTTCTATTTGATGTATTAATTATTAATTTAATTTATTATAAATATATTGCTTTTTATTGCTACATTTTTTAAATTTTATTTATTCATTATTATTTTATTAATTTTATTTTCTTTCAATTGATGTTTTGTTTTGAATTATGTATTTTTTAATTACCAATAACATTTGATCACAAAAAGTATTGCTGTTAATTGCTAAATTATATTATTTGTATTTTATTTATTTATTAATAAATGAATCATATTTATTTATTTATTATTATTTTATTTTTTTCAATTAATGTTTTGTTTTGAAGTATGTCTTTTTTTGTGTTCATTTCCGATGCATATCTTTGAAACCATCTATTCAGCTCAGCGTTTGTTTGTTTTGGGCTAGCTGACGATGGAGAACGGGATCATGTCTTGTCTTGTATTATATAGAGAGCTGTTTCTGTTATTCAGCCTCTAAATATGGTACATTCATACGGCCCTATATTATTATGCTGAATCCTCAGTGATCAGCTCCCGTCTGCAGTGAACCATCATTGATCAGACTTCTATCCCGGATCACTGTGAGACTGAAGGAAACTAAAACATGAAGACTCAGTGGAGTTCTGCAGCGGCTCTTCTCTCTGATCTCTAAAGGTGTTTATTGTGCATGGAGATAACCAGAGATAATGACATCATCAGGAAGTGGGTGTGATCTGCTGCTGTGTGGAGACGCTGCCGCTCTGATCAGCTCTGATCGGCTCTGATCAGCTCTTATTGATTGATTTATTGATCATCTGATGGGATCACGCTGGGATGTGATTACAGTCATGTGGAGACACAGACGGAGCTCGTTCCCATGTGGAGGCCTCTCTGGAGGAATGTGATAATGAATGGTCTTCATACCACACACTCACACACACACACACACACACACTCACACTCTCACACACAGCTAAAGATAGCCATCAGCTCGACCCAACGCCCAGTTTGTAAAGCACTCAGACTCTCCGACACTGTTTGACTTGAACGTCCTGTTCACATGACAATGACCAGCGCTGCGTTCACAGGCAGTGGGAAATACTGGCATCAGCAGTCAAACAACACAACCAGAGCTGCACCGATAAATCACACACACACACACACACACACACACACACACACACACACACACACACACACACACACACACACACACACACACACACACACACACCAGTATCAGGGTGTGTGTTGACTGATTAGTTCAGAGAGGAAGTCTGACTGAGTTGGTGTGAAGTTAAATTCACTGTTTTTCTCATGGAGTCTGGTGGAAACTGAAGATACAGATTCTGGATTGTTGCTGTTTTTGTTTTCAGGTTCAGATCTCATCTAACAATTATTTACATTATTGATTAATCTGCCAAGTATTTTCTCAACTAATCGATTGATTGTTTAGTTTATGAAATGATAAAATTAGTGGCAGCACCTATAAATCGACGGATCCTCAGCACTGACTGAACGGACTGAAGGAGACAATGAAAGTCTGCTCAGATTATTAGTCTGAGATAGATATGTATTTATTTTGATCAAATAATAAAATAAAATATTTATTTCTTTTATACTCTAAGACAAATTCTTTTACGGCTAAAAAATGTGTCATAATCCAGTAAAGACTGGGAATAAAACGTTTTGCTTTTAATTGCTATATTTTATTATATTTATATATTATTACTTAATTTTATTTTTTTTAATTAATGTTTTGTTTTTTAATTTAAAAAAGTATTGCTTTTAATAACTCAATTTTATTTATTATTTATTTATTATTACTTTATTTAAATCTTTTACAATTAATGTTTTGTTTTGAATTAACAATATTATTGATTTTAATAGCTACATTGTATTATTTTTATTTTGTTTATTTATTATTACTTTATTTTTTTCTAATAAATGTTTTGTTTTGAATTAAAAATATTGCTTTTAATTGCTACATTTGATTATTTGTATTTATTTATTATTATTTTCAGTTAATGTTTTGTTTTGAATTATGTATTTTTTGTGTTGATTTCCAATGCATATCTTTAAAGCAAATAAAATTTGATCACAAAAAAGTACTTTTTAAATGCTACATTTTATTATTTCTATTTTATTGATTTATTATTAATGTATTTATTTAAATGTTTTTTATAATTAATGTTTTGTTTTTAATAATGTATTTTTTTTATTTCCAATGCATATCTTTAAAATAAAATTTGATCACAAAATAATGATGCTTTTAATTGCTAAATTTGATTATTTCTATTTTATTTATTTATTACGATTTATTTTTTTCAAATGATGTTTTATTTAGAATTATTTATTTTTAAAATTTCCAATGCATATAAAATCCAAAAAAAGACTGCTTTGTTATAAATCGTAATAAAGTTCTATAAAATATCCAGACAACAAATATTAACAAATATTCCACTTCCTCATGTTTGGAGTCGTTCTCCGTCTCCGTCTCCGGTAAACTGGTCTACAACGGTCCAGGTGGATATTTGAGATATTTGCCTCAGGGGGTTTACAGTCTGTACGTCATCCTGTTAACAGGAACATCTGGGCTAACTGAGCTAACATCTGGGCTAACTGAGCTAACTGAGCTAAACGCTACAGCTGGATGCTAACTAGCCTGAGCGCTAACTGCTGAGAGACGTTTGCTTTCTCTCGCCGAGTACGACACCAAAACGCCATCATTTCTTTACGCTCTCGTTCCTAGCTCCTCCTTCCTAGCTCCTCCTTCCTAGCTCCTCCTTCCTGATGACATCACACAGGTGGTGCCAGGCGGCGAGCTCTGATTGGTCCAGGGACCGACGTGTCACAGACTCTCCTGATATCAGTCGTGTGGTGTTGCCTCAAAACATCAGAGCAGAATCCAAACAACATGCAGCTAAAAATACACAACACACTCACACACACACACACTCACACTCACACTCACACACACACACACACACACACACTCAGATAGCTGAGATGCCTGCTAACAGGCTAACTTTAGCGACAGAGAGACATGAACGGCGAGCAGAGGTGAGTCTCTGTTGCCTCTGAACGTCTCTCATTATTCAGATCGATCCGCTGGAGACGCTAACGAGGTTTTAGTTTTTCCACTTCCTGTTTAGGCCTGACGATAACGCAGCGCCTCACGTCCATCCAGAATAAAACAATAATAATAATCATGTCTAATCTGAAAACATGGATCAAGAAATCCGTCATGGATCGATGGAGAGAAGAGAGAAATAATGATGGAGGTATTAAATGAGTCTTTAAAACAGACTGAAACTGGAATAAACAGAATTTAAGAGCATACGAAAAAAGTATGAAAATGCAAATTGTCAGAAAAAAAGTCTGAAAAATTCTGAAAAATGTGCGGAAAAAAGTCCCAAAAACATTGAAAAAAAGTCTGGAAATGTCTGAAAAAATTTCGAAAAAATGTAAGAAAACAAAAGTCGGAAAATGACGGAAAAAAATTCTGAAACATTCTGAAAAAATGAGCGAAAAAAAAGTCTGAAAATGTCGGAAAAGGAAAGCCTGAAAATGTCTGAAAAAAAGTTTGAAAAATGTGCGGAAAAAAGTCGGAAAATGTCGGGAAAAAAAAGTCCAGCAAATGTCTGAAAGAAAGGCAGAAGAGAAGACCTCCAGATATGTGAATGTGTGAGGGGTTTTTTTGTACATAAAAAAACTGAAAAATGTCAGAATAAAAGGTTAAATAACGCTAAATTTGAACGAGGGAAAACTGTCATGTCCATTTTCAAAGGGGTCCGTTGACCTCTGACCTCCAGATATGTGACTGTAGTACAAATGTCTTATTGTCTCCCATATCTGAATATTTCTGCATCCTGGGGTCCATAAACAGTCCTGAATCACATAAAGCGGGTCTCACTGTAAAGCTGAGACTCTGGTGGATCCAATGAGCCCAACTGGGTTCATGTGTGATGATGTTAGTCCCCATAGGAGACATTTCATTGACCTCCCTGTATAAAATGACCTCTGGTGACCTCTAGGATAATCACAGCCTCATGAAACTTTACAGCTTTATTTCGGATTTTTTTAATGTTTTTTTTTTTTCATTATCATTATTAATAATTATATTATTACTATTTTATTTATTTATTTTTTAAATGAATGTTTTATTTTAAATTATGCTTTTTTTGTTGATAATTTCCAATACATATCTTTAAAACCAATAAGATTTGATCACAATGATTAATGATCTGATTAATTTCAGTTAATGATCTTATCTTATCTTTTAGATTTATGTATTTTAGATTTAATTTATATGTTGTAGGATTTATTAGTATGCTGTATTGACAACTTGTAATAATAATATATAGTTTATTGACTGACTCGTATTTAAAGGTAAATAACAGGAGGATTAATGTGGATATTAAATACTGTCAATTAAATCTAATTAAAGTGGATTGAAAACTATAAATTACTAACAGCAACACGAGTATATTCCTATTATTATATTATTTTAGATCTTATTAAATTATATTACATTAAATTATATTATATTATGTTATATTGTATTATATCACATTATATTCTATTCTATTGTTACATTTTATTATATTAATTTATATTATTTCATTTTATATTATATTGTGCTGTATTATATTAAATTAAATTAAATTATGTTATATTAGAACAAATTTACTTTAATTGTATTAAATTAAATTAAGTTATATAATGTTATATTAAATTAAATTAAACTAAATGAAATTATGTTATTGTGATTTTATAACAAATTAAGTTAACTTAAGTTAAATTAAATTATATTATGTTATATTATAACAAATTTACTTTAATTTAATTGTATTAAATTAAATTAGTTATATAATGTTATATTAAATTATATTATTTTATGTTATATTATAACAAGTTAAATGAAGTTAAATTAAATTAAATTAAATTAAATAATATTATGTTATGTTATATTATAACAAGTTAAGTTAAGTTAAGTTAAATTAAATTATGTTATGTTATATAATAACAACTTAAATTAAATTAAATTAAATTACATTTTGTTATGTTATATTATAACAAGTTAAGTTAAATTAAGTTAAATTAAGTTAAATTAGATTAAATTAAGTTAAATTAAGTTAGATTAGATTAAATTAAATTAAGTTAAATTAGGTTAAATTAAGTTAGATTGAATTAGCTTAGATTAAATTAAATTAAGTTAGATTAGTTTAATTAAGTTAAATTAAGTTAAATTAGATTAAATTAAGTTAAATTAAGTTAGATTAGATTAAATTAAATTAAGTTAAATTAGGTTAAATTAAGTTAGATTAAGTTAAATTAGATTAAATTAAGTTAGATTGAATTAGCTTAGATTAAATTAAATTAAGTTAGATTAGTTTAATTAAGTTAAATTAAGTTAAATTAGATTAAATTAAGTTAAATTAAGTTAGATTAGATTAAATTAAATTAAGTTAAATTAGGTTAAATTAAGTTAAATTGAATTAGCTTAGATTAAATTAAATTAAGTTAGATTAAATTAAGTTAGATTAGTTTAATTAAGTTAAATTAGATAACCAGAGATGACTCACCTCTACCGGAGGAAACGGTGAGTCTGGTTGAAGCACGGCGCTGATCCGGTCACACCGACCACATCTCTCCGGTAGAACACAAAACAGCAAACCAACGGGTCCTGGTCTGGTCCTGGTCTGGTCCTGGTCCTGGTCTGGTCCTGGTCTGGTCCTGGTCCTGGTCCTGGTCCTGGTCCTGGTCCTGGTCCTGGTCCTGGTCTGGTCCTGGTCCGGGCCTGTCGGTACCGGGACACACACACAGTGAGCTGGGGGGGCGCTGCTGTCACACGCACGCACGCGCACACACAAACACGCACGCACTCACACGCGTTAAAGAAAAGTTTTTCTCTCACTGGAGTCGGTGTCTGTCGGTCTCTTCCGGTCAACCGGCGGAGGATTCCCGTCCTCGTGTGTGACGTCACCGCCGGTTACCGGAGAGCAGAAACAAGATGAAGGAGAGTTCAGGCCGCTGCGGGGCGGAGGGGAGACTCACGGAGACTCACGGAGACTCACGGAGAGTAGTCCGGTGGTCCGGTGGTCCGGTGGTCGGTGAGGGGGGGGGGGGTTAACGGTTAACGGTTAACCGGATGTTACCGGAGAGTTTCAACGGAAAAACAGAGTTTAAGAGAAAGAAAAGAAAAGAGAGGGGGGGGGCAGAGAGGCTGGCCGGCCTGGCCGCGCGGCGGGTGTGCGCGTGAGAATGCGGGCGCGTCCCCGTGCAGGATCCAGAGGAGAGAGATCAGCCAATCAGAGACCAGCTCCGGAGCTCAGCCAGCCAATCAGCGGCCAGCTCCGCTCTTCCTCCTCAGACAGGAGGTCTCACTCTGACTGATACTCACTGACTCTAAATATGTGCCGTTAGAAACACAACAAAAGTACTACTATCATACTAATAGTACGAATACCACACTGTACAAATACTCTGTTACAGTAATACCACACTGTACAAATACTCTGTTACAGTAATACCACACTGTACAAATACTCTGTTACATCAAAAGTAATAATACCACACTGTATGAATACTCTGTTACATCAAAAGTAATAATACCACACTGTACAAATACTCTGTTACAGTAATACCACACTGTACAAATACTCTGTTACATCAAAAGTAATAATACCACACTGTACAAATACTCTGTTACAGTAATACCACACTGTATGAATATGTTACATTAAAAGTACTAATACCACACTGTATGAATACTCTGTTACAGTAATACCACACTGTACAAATACTCTGTTACAGTAATACCACACTGTACAAATACTCTGTTACAGTAATACCACACTGTACAAATACTCTGTTACATCAAAAGTAATAATACCACACTGTATGAATACTCTGTTACAGTAATACCACACTGTATGAATATGTTACATTAAAAGTACTAATACCACACTGTATGAATACTATGTTACATCAAAAGTAATAATACCACACTTTATATCATGTTTACTTTTGTTTATAGCTTATTTTGTATATTGGAAAATTGGTAGGATTTCAATTTTTTTATTCTTATTTTATTCTAACGTTTTTATCTATTCTTTTGTTATTTTACTGTTTACTTGCACCAACAAAACCAAAACAGATTCCTAGTGTAGACGTCGAACACCTGGCAATAAACACCATTCTGATTCTGATTCTGTAAAAGTACTCTGTTAAAGTAAAAGTACTAATACCACACTTTATAAATACTTTGTTAAAGTAAAAGTACTGATACCACATTTTAAAATTACTCTGTTCCAGTAAAAGTACCAATACCGCACTGTAAAAATACTCACGTAAAGTACAAGTACCTCAAGTTTGTACTGCCTATCAGCAGTACTATTATGAAGTAAGAGTGGATCATCTTCTCAAACATATACGATCTTTGTCGCCATGCCCCTCCCCCCCGTGTGACGTTGCACTGGAACCGGAGACATGCGCACACAGGATGTTAATTAAAGGGGCAGTGTGTGTGTGTGTGACGTCACAAACACTAAAAACAGCTGAAACATTCTATCTAAATAGTTATGTTCATAAACTGCTTCCTGTTGGCGCCTTTAACTCCGTCAAATCTGAACACACAGACATGAAACATACATCAATAGATTCAGTGAGACTTACACTTTCAGAGGATATCATTATTATTATGTACGTAAAAGAATAAACATCCATAAATCCACTTAGAAGTCAGAGAAAAGAGACGCTGCAGAACTCCATAGAGAATCTCCATGTTTTTAGGTTTTCCTCCGCAGCACAGTGATCCAGTGATCGATATCTGTATAATGATGAGTTCACTGCAGACAGGAGACGGTCAGAGACGATTCGGCTCACTTATATTATTATATTATATATATCATATTATTATATATATGTACCATATTTATATAAATGAGATCAATAGAGACTGTTTCATTAGTTCATAATAACTTTCATACAGTATTCTGTTTCTCTGTGTCTCTGTGTCTCTGTGTGTCTCTGTGTCTGTGTGTCTCTGTGTGTCTCTGTGTCTCTGTGTCTCTGTGTGTCTCTGTGTCTGTGTGTCTCTCTGTGTGTCTCTGTGTCTCTGTGTCTGTGTGTCTCTCTGTGTCTCTCTGTGTCTCTGTGTCTCTCTGTGTGTCTCTCTGTGTCTCTGTGTCTCTCTGTGTCTCTGTGTCTCTCTGTGTGTCTCTGTGTGTTTCTCTCTGTGTGTCTCTGTGTGTCTCTGTGTCTGTGTGTCTGTGTGTCTCTCTGTGTGTCTCTGTTTCTCTGTGTCTCTGTGTCTGTGTGTCTCTCTGTGTTTCTCTGTGTCTCTGTGTCTGTGTGTCTGTGTGTCTCTCTGTGTTTCTCTGTGTCTCTGTGTCTGTGTGTCTGTGTGTCTCTCTGTGTCTCTCTGTGTCTCTGTGTGTTTCTCTCTGTGTGTCTCTGTGTGTCTCTCTGTGTCTCTCTGTGTCTCTGTGTCTCTCTGTGTGTCTCTGTGTGTTTCTCTCTGTGTGTCTCTGTGTGTCTCTCTGTGTCTCTGTGTCTCTCTGTGTGTCTCTCTGTGTCTCTGTGTCTCTCTGTGTCTCTGTGTCTCTCTGTGTGTCTCTGTGTGTTTCTCTCTGTGTGTCTCTGTGTGTCTCTCTGTGTCTCTGTGTCTCTCTGTGTGTCTCTCTGTGTCTCTGTGTCTCTCTGTGTGTCTCTCTCTGTGTGTCTCTGTGTGTCTCTCTCTGTGTGTCTCTGTGTGTCTCTGTGTCTCTCTGTGTCTCTGTGTCTCTCTGTGTGTCTCTCTCTGTGTGTCTCTGTGTGTCTCTGTGTGTCTCTCTGTGTCTCTGTGTCTCTCTGTGTGTCTCTCTGTGTCTCTGTGTCTCTCTGTGTGTTTCTCTCTGTGTGTCTCTGTGTGTCTCTGTGTGTCTCTGTGTGTCTCTCTGTGTCTCTGTGTGTCTCTGTGTGTCTCTCTCTGTGTGTCTCTGTGTCTGTGTGTCTCTCTGTGTGTCTCTCTGTGTCTCTGTGTGTCTCTGTGTCTCTCTGTGTGTTTCTCTCTGTGTGTCTCTGTGTGTCTCTGTGTGTCTCTCTCTGTGTGTCTCTGTGTCTGTGTGTCTCTCTGTGTGTCTCTCTGTGTCTCTCTGTGTCTCTGTGTCTCTCTGTGTGTCTCTGTGTGTGTCTCTGTCTGTCTCTGTGTGTCTCTGTGTGTATCTCTGTCTGTCTCTGTGTGTCTCTGTGTGTGTCTCTGTCTGTCTCTGTGTGTGTTTCAGGTAAATACGTTTTCATCACCTCGGTTTCTGTCTGTGTGTTCAGACGACGTCAAACATCACGAGTGTCTGTCTGTGTGTGTGTGGGGGGGCAGGGGTCAGGAAACATCTGGAAGTCAGGAAACACACACACACAGACACACACACACACACAGACACACAGACACACACACACACACACGATAAAGAAAGCAGTATTTGTTTAAACCAGTTTTGTGTTTGTGTCCTCGTGATGATTGTTGTCTCTGACCTTTGACCTCCGTGTGATCGTCTCCCGGTGGAATGATTGGACGTCCTCCTGTGATGTCATGACCCCAACGTGACCACCGGGGGGTGCTGCTGCTCCACGTCCAAGTACATTTACTCTAGTACTTTACTGAGTATTTCTCCATGTTCTACTACTTCCTACTTCTACTGTACTTATAGAGTACTTTATACTCTACTACATCTCAGAGGTAACTATAGTACTTTATACTCTACTACATCTCAGAGGTAACTATAGTACTTTATACTCTACTACATCTCAGAGGTAACTATAGTACTTTATACTCTACTACATCTCAGAGGTAACTATAGTACTTTATACTCTACTACATCTCAGAGGTAACTATAGTACTTTATACTCTACTACATCTCAGAGGTACACGTTGTACTTTATACTCTACTACATCTCAGAGGTACACGTTGTACTTTATACTCTACTACATCTCAGAGGTACACGTTGTACTTTACACTGACAGCTTTAGTTACTTTACAGATTACAACATTTTACTGACACAGCAGTACTTTTACTGGAGACTACTGTAAGTACTTTTAGAAGATAATACTCACATTACAATACTTTAGGTACACTTTACTGCGCTATGAATACTTTTACTTTAAGTACTTAATGTATATTTAGCTGATAATACTTAAATGCTTTTACTACTAGTTTTTAAGGCAGGCCTTTTACTTGTAGTTGAGTACTTTTACAGTGTGGTATTAGTACTTTTACTGCAGTAAAGGATCTGAGTACTACTGCGTACCTTTAAGTACTTTAATGTGAAGTACTTCATCATATTACCTGAGTGGAGTTCTGCTGACAGACGGACGTAGAGGAGGAAAAACTACAATACTTCCCTGTGAGATGAAGTACAGTTGAAGTATAAACCGAAGTACTTTTGCGCCCCCTGCAGGTCAGAGATCAGAATACCACCAGACTGTAGTAGTACTCTGTTAAACAAGACAGAATACCACCAGACTGTAGTAATGTATATTTTACTGCTAAATGAATACTTTTACTTGAAGTACATGTATCTGATGATACTTTAACTCTGAGTACATGTATCTGATGATACTTTAACTCTGAGTACATGTATCTGGTAATACTTTAACTGTACACTTTAACTAAACTTTAACTGTATCTGATGATACTAAGCGCTGTGACTCACAGTGATGCTGCAGGCAGCGACCTTATCTGGTAAATATTTAAATATCTATCTTCCATCTCACCACGACGACAGATTTCTGTGAAAAGACATAAATAAATGAATCAGGACGTTCAGCGTGAACGGCGAGCAGCGAGAAGGAGCTACTTCCTGTTTACGTGACTGAAACTTCTTATATTGAGTTTAATTTATTACCGATTAATCAAACATGTAAACAAAGATTCTTCACTGGAAACAAGTTTATAAAACAATTATTAATAACCACACACACACACACACACACACACACACACACACACACACCATGTATAGACCCAAACCAACGATGTGTTGGTCCGACGTTAATCTTTAAAAACAGATATATACAGTAGTTTCATCTCGCTGTAGTTTTTATCAAACAGGAGGAAATAGGGACTTGTTGGGGACTATTTTCAGCGGCGGATGAATCCTTCATATACAGTGTATAATAAGACTGTTGGTTTGAGTCTGAACATGAAGAGAAACAGAGAATATCAGCGGCGTACTTTCAGTCAGAAACACCTGACAGGTAGCTTCTCAGTGTGAAACCCTGCAGAGGGCGCCGTTACTCAACAGGTGATGGAGACACATATTTAGAGACATTTAGAGACATTTAGAGACACGTGTCCAAGATGTCCACTAACTAACTTCACCACAGTGAAATAAAATAAGACATTTTCTCCTGTGTCCCTGTGTTTGACCAAATATAATAAAAAGTTATAATATTTGCTCAAATTGACCGAATGCAGTTTTAAGTGTAGTTTATATAACAGGAACTTCCTCCTAAACAACATCTGGACCCTCCTAAACAACAACTGGACCCTCCTAAACAACAACTGGACCCTCCTAAACAACAACTGGACCCTCCTAAACAACAACTGGATCCTCCTAAACAACAACTGGATCCTCCTAAACAACCCCTGGACTCCCCAATACTCCATGGAATCCACAACAATCCAAAGACTCCCCAACAATCCCTGGAGTCCTCAACAACACCTGGACTCAACAACAACACCTGGACTCCCCAACAACAACTAGACTCCCCAACAATCCCTTGACTCCTCAACAATCCCTTGACTCCTCAACAATCCCTGGACTCCCCAACAATCCCTGGACTCCCCAACAAACCCTGGACTCCCCAACAACCCTTGGACTTCCCAACAATCCCTGGACTCCCCAACAACCCTTGGACTTCCCAACAATCCCTGGACTCCCCAACAAACCCTGGACTCCCCAACAACCCTTGGACTTCCCAACAATCCCTGGACTCCCCAACAAACTCTGGACTCCCCAACAATCCAAAGACTCCCCAAAACTCCCTGGACTCCCCAACAATCAAAAGACTCCCCAAAACTCCCTGGAGTCCTCAACAACACCTGGACTCAACAACAACACCTGGACTCCCTAACAACAACTAGACTCCCCAACAATCCCTTGACTCCTCAACAATCCCTTGACTCCTCAACAATCCCTGGACTCCCCAACAATCCCTGGACTCCCCAACAAACCCTGGACTCCCCAACAACCCTTGGACTTCCCAACAATCCCTGGACTCCCCAACAACCCTTGGACTTCCCAACAATCCCTGGACTCCCCAACAAACCCTGGACTCCCCAACAACCCTTGGACTTCCCAACAATCCCTGGACTCCCCAACAAACTCTGGACTCCCCAACAATCCAAAGACTCCCCAAAACTCCCTGGACTCCCCAACAATCAAAAGACTCCCCAAAACTCCCTGGAGTCCTCAACAACACCTGGACTCAACAACAACACCTGGACTCCCCAACAACAACTAGACTCCCCAACAACCCCTGGACTCCCCAACAACCCTTGGACTTCCCAACAATCCCTGGACTCCCCAACAAACCCTGGACTCCCCAACAATCCAAAGACTCCCCAACAACCCCTGTATACCTCAACAACCCCAAAATTCCCCAACAATCCCTGGACTCCCCAACAAGCCCTGGACTCCCCAAAACTCCCTGGACTCCCCAACAAGCCCTGGACTCCCCAAAACTCCCTGGACTCCCCAACAATCCCTGGAGTCCTCAACAACCTCTGGACTCCCCAACACCTGGAACCTCCTTGCCGACTGTTGGACCCTTCTTAATAGCCACTGTCTTCAGAGCTGCCGGTGATTTCAGTCTCATTCTTTCACCCAATTTATTTTCTACGACCTTCTGCGACCTTACCTTCTATTTTAGGTCGCAAAGGTGACACTTTAATTTACAGAAGAATGTTATAAATATGTATTTTCATTGAAATAAATAAAACAAAAGATTCTATAAAGACCACAATTAAATAATCCTTGATGTGTTCCATCAACGTGAAGCAGAAGGATTTAGGAAAAGGAAGTAAGGAAGGAGTTTTTTGACGGATCCAGCCGCAGAGCTGATAGGGACAGATATCCACACTCATGGACTTTGAGGCGCGTTCCCGCTAAGTCCATTTAGGCTTCAGGGGGGACATTGGGATTGGGCCTCTGATGACCCTCCAGGTCCCTCAGGCGGTGCTCCTTCTCCTCTTTAGAGCCAGTCCGGACCCCCTCCTGCTGGCCATCAGAGAGGACTGAGCCTCCCTCATGTTGTCTCTGAACGTCCTGGTGGAGTAGTAGTACAGCAGCGGGTTGACCACGCTGTTGGACGCCGCCAGACACAGCGTCACCACCACCGCCCGCTGCAGCGCCTGCGTGACGCCGCAGTCCCAGCCGCCGCACACGGCGTGCAGATGCAGAGACCGTATCACGTGATAGGGCAGAAAGCAGAGCAGGAAGGTCGCCGTCACCATGGCGACCAGGTTCATCGAGCGCCGTCTGTCGCGACGGCGAGTGTCGGATCGACTGCTGCCGTGGAGGCCGAAGCGGGCCTTCAGGCGTCGCACGATCCTGCTGTAGCAAACGATGATTGTGACGAAAGGGAGGAGGAAGCCGAGAGCCAACGCCACGTAGTTTAAGATCAGGACACGCCCCCAATTGGACGAGCTGGACGGCTCGAAGCATCGAGGACACCCATCCCTGAGAGAGAGAACCAGCGGAGAGACGAGCAAACCAATGAACCACAGATTTTAGTTTAATTCCTTTCATCACTAATCGCTAAAGGAACGGGATCTAGAGAGTTAACATTTGATGTTGATATTTCTGATGATGGTAAAACCAAAACTAGAAGCTAAAAGAGGCTAAAAAGCTCAGTGGAGCTGCAGAGATGGAGATCACAAGTCACGTAAATAGCAATAAAGCATTTTATTGATTAATAACTAACTACAATAAAAATAGTCATTAATAAATCTGTTTATTGTAAATTGATTATTCTATAAATAAATGGACTCACAGTAATTAATTAATTGACATTTTAATGAGCAATAAAAAGGAGAAATATAAAATAATATCCAATAAATTCGTTCAATAATAAATAGTTCAAATTAAAAAGGGATTTACAAAAACACCATAAAACACAAATAAAAATACATTAATTAATTAATTCATAAATAAATAATGGAATTTAAGTTTAAAAAGAGAAATAAATAACTGGATTCACAAGTTGAATTGAGAATACAGGTTTTAAATCGATATACATTTTTTTAATTTTTAATTTTTAAAACAGTTTTATTTTTGTTTCTCTTTTTAAAGTGCATTCCATTATTTATTTATGAATTCATTAATATATTTTTTAATGATGTACTTGTATGGTGTTTTTGTTCATCCTTTTTTAATTTGAACTATTTATTGATGGATTAATATTTAATTTTGTAAATTATTTTTTTATAATTCTTCTTTTTAATTTGCTCATTAAAAATGTCAAATAATTAATTACTTTGTAATTTTAATAATTGATTCATAGATTAATAAATAATTTTCTAATAATTTTACAAATAAACAAATTTATTAATGGAAATTTGTTTATTGAACAATTAGTTAAATAATCAATTAATACTGTTTCCGTGGCTCTTGTGGTCCTCCGTACCTGAGACACGTTATCATTACTATTCTCGCAGCACTCGTAGGTTTCTGTCCGTAGCTCCAGTCAGTGTGAGGAAGTTCTATATAAATAAAGCTCTAAAGTTATTATTATTATTATTATTCATCCTAGACGACAGCTCGGTCTCGTAGGTTTGTGTCTGTAGTTAAAGTCATTATTATTATAATTCATCCTAGACGACAGCTCGGTATCGTAGGTTTGTGTCTGTAGTTAAAGTCATTGTGAGGAAGCAGCAGCTGAAGTCCGTCACTTTAAATACACACAATGAAACTGCAGGTTTAATAACAAACATGAAACGCTGTCGTCTGATGAAACAGATGTTTATGCTTTATGGTTTAAACAATCTTCTTCAGACCACTAAAAGGTGCTTCAGTAAAAGTAGTTCTACCTTGAAGTGAAGTTCAAACCTTCCTTCAGTGTTTAGATTTCCCTCCAGACGGCTATTAGTTCTTTCATTATTTATATATTTATCTATTTCTATGGAAATGAACTGAAACAACGTGATATGTTTAATCAGGTAACGGCATCAGGAAACACCACGACGTGTTCTTCAGAATCCTCCTGAACTCTTTTTAAAGACAATGTTAATGAAAAGTTTACATAATTAAATAATTAAAAAATAATTCACTACTTTTATTTAATTATAATGTTTTTACAGATTACGTTTATACATAATTTAAACACTGAATAAGAATATTTAAATTACAAAAATACAGTAAATAAATGAAAAACTGTATTTTAAAAGGGAAACAAATAATAATAAAAAAAGGTGATTAAGTTAAAAATCATATCGTATTATTATCCTATAATATTATAAATATATTATATAACATTTCAAAATTAAGAAAAATATGAATTAAATAAAAGTTGATGATGTTAAAAAATAAAACAGGTGATAAAGTTATGTAAAACATTAAAAGATGTTTGAGATTTTGCTTTATTTTAAAGTGTGCTGAATAACTTTAAATTCATTATTAATATTATAATAATAATAATAATTATTATTATTATATTATTAATAATAAAAATGGAGATACATTTTTTTCTAAAGTTGAAACAATAAAAATCTTTTAAATTATTTAAGTAAAAAGTTAAAAAGATAACGTTTACAAAAATGTGACAAAGTTAAAAACATAATAAATTAATATATTTTATAACTTCTTTAAATGTAAGAAAATATTAAATAAAAAATGATGAAGTTAAAAAGATACATTTATAAAAAAAACAGGAGATAATGTTATACAAAACAAGTTTTAAATAATTTATCTAAATATAAAAGCTAAAAAATCACACTAATTAAAATTAGTGTGATGAAGTTTTTAAGATTACAGAATTAAAAATATTTTTACAGAAATTATAATTAGGGTCATGAAGTAAAAACATATTGTATCATTATAATATCATATTATATTTCATAACTTAAGAATTTAAAACTTAAGAAAATATCCAAAAATATGAATTTAAAAGGAGATAAAGTTGTGTAAAAATTGATGCTTAAAAATGATTTAAAATAATACAAATAAAATTAGAAAAAGAGATCGAGATAAAAAGCTTTTAAAATTACAAAATAAAAAATATATAAATAAAAAAGTAATTTAAGATTAAAGATAAAGTTCATTTCTCACAAAAAAAAAAAAATTAAATAAAATTAAGAGATAAAGTTGAAACAGTAAAAACTAAGAGATGAAGTTTAATATAAAGTTGATATGTATTTTCTGTCTCACCTCGTCTTCACCCCCTGGTACAGGAAGGGGATGGAGGACACGCCCACAAACAGCCAGACGCCCAGACAGACCAATAGGGTTCGAGTGGGCGTGACCAGAGTGCGGTGACGGAGCGGATGGTTTACGGCGAGCCAACGGAGCACGCTCAGTAGCGTGAGGAAGAGGATGCTGAGGGAGGAAGAGTGACTTCATCTTAATACTTCATCTTTCTACCAGGACCGTGTGTGTGTGTGTGTGTGTGTGTGTGTGTGTGTGTGTATGTGTGTGTGTGAGTGCATGTGTGTGTGTTACCTGGTGTACAGGTTGACGTAGAAGCCGTAGACGCACAGTCGGCACAGCCAATCAGGGAAGTCCCAGACTCCGCCCCGGAAGTAATAAGCCAACCGCAGCGGCAGGGTGAGGGAGAAGCTGCCGTCTGATAGGGCGAGGTTCATCATGACCACGCAGGAGGCGGAGCTTCAGGAGGGGAAACAGGAAACATAAAGATGTTAGTAACCATGCCAACGGCAGCGCTGTAAAGATAAACTGAGGGCGTATAAATCTCTGGATGTCTCTAGTTAACTATCCTTCAGTAAAGTCAGTCAGAAAGAGAGTCGGGCAATATCAGAGAAACGTTTCAGAGACGGAGAGAAAGGGATGCTGATAGTTTAAAGGGACTGTTGGTAACTTTTTACACGTTTAAATCTACCGGGTCGTCGTCCCATGAGCGCTCACGTGTAGCTACGCTGTTCAGACTGCTCCTCTGCTCCTCTGCTCCTCTGCCTGCCTTCACTCACACACCACGCTCCTTCTCTCTCTCTCTCTCTCTCCACCTCTCACGTGCATGCTGCTCACTCCACACTGCAGAAGAGTTATTTTAGCTCTGAGAATATCTAGTGAATGTTCAGTGGACGTTTGTGCAGAAATAACTGCTGCAGCTCCTCCAGACCAACAGAGGTTTCCCGTGTCTTGTGAAGTGACGGGGCTCCGCAGAGAGAAACGTTATCGTCTCCCCCGTTCCCTCCGGCCGCGGTCGGGAGGCTGAGGCGGGAAAAGCCAACACTAGGATCAGCATTGATTCATGGAGAGACCTTGGTCTGGTCAGCTAACATTACTGCCAAGCAGCTGAAATATAGAGTGATATTGTGCTTTTAGCTGACGTGTGTCTCCTCACTGTGTTGAGCGATGCTCCTTCATGTCTATGTAGAGCGAGCACAAGCGCCAGCAACAGGACGCTGACTGTAGTGGACTTAACGGACACAGGTGAAGCTGTTAACAAGACATTTAGGATT
Source organism: Sebastes umbrosus (assembly GCF_015220745.1). Taxonomy (NCBI): domain Eukaryota; kingdom Metazoa; phylum Chordata; class Actinopteri; order Perciformes; family Sebastidae; genus Sebastes; species Sebastes umbrosus. Next base: position 316,865 of record NC_051290.1, read on the forward strand.
CTAACTAACAGTCCCTTTAATTAAATATAGTTCTAAATATCAGCATCATTTCCTCTCCATCTCTGAAACGCTTCTCTGATGTTGTAGCTCTAGAGCCTCCATCACAGTTACTCATCTCTGATGTCTGATATCTGGATTCAGACAGCAACACAGCAAGAGGAGCCTGCTTTGTGTTCTAAAGGTGAACAGTTTGAACTGAGGAGAGATGTAAATATTTATTCTGATATAAACAGAAACAGCTGCTCTTAAATGCAAATATGAACCGTCGTCTCCCATAAAGGGTTAACTGTGGAGCACTTCCTGTCTCAGATCTGATCTGACGGTTTATGGTCTCATGTTTATTCAAAGTCTTCATTCAGTATGTAAATGTCCCGACCTGCGTCCTCTCTGCAGGAAGAAGACGACCAGCGCTCCGATGTTGCAGAGGAACGCCACGGGGAACAGCGGCAGGTAGGTGAAGGTGTAGGCGCGGTACTTGAACGCATCGTCGTCGTGGAAACACGCCACCTGGGTCTCCTCGGAGGAGGAGTCGTTGCCGACGAAGCAATCTGCAAAAAGAGTGTTTTAATATAATGAAATATGACATCAGTAATATGAGTTATAGAGACACAGAGACACATTGAGACACATTGAGACACATAGAGACATTGAGACACATAGAGACACATAGAGACACATTGAGACACATAGAGACACATTGAGACACATAGAGACACATTGAGACATAGAGACACATAGAGACACATTGAGACACATTGAGACATAGAGACACATTGAGACACATTGAGACACATAGAGACACATTGAGACACATTGAGACACATTGAGACACATAGAGACACATTGAGACACATAGAGACACATTGAGACACATTGAGACACATTGAGACACATTGAGACACATAGAGACACATTGAGACACATTGAGACACATTGAGACACATAGAGACACATTGAGACACATAGAGACACATTGAGACACATTGAGACACATTGAGACACATAGAGACACATTGAGACACATAGAGACACATTGAGACACATAGAGACACATTGAGACACATTGAGACACATAGAGACACATTGAGACACATTGAGACACATAGAGACACATTGAGACACATTGAGACACATTGAGACACAGAGATGAAGATAGAGACTGAACTCAGTCAGCCTGCAGCCGGCAGAGCACCTCGTTACCTCGTTACATCGTTACATCAGATCATAATACATCATCATGTTATCACTGTCATAATCCTCTGAATCACAGGAACACACTGTCCCTGAACTCGCCACAGAACCAGTTCACTGACTGGTGTGGAGGTGGGGGTGTGTGTGGTATGTAGACCAGGACAAACCAGTCGGCCTGATCCGAACAAAGCTGTTCTTCATTCAACAGACAGACTGACAGACAAGAGACACACCTGAGAGACACCTGAGAGAGACACCTGAGAGAGACCTGCTGACAGACACCTAAGAGACACCTCACAGACACCTGACTGACACCTGAGAGAGACACCTGAGAGAGACACCTGCTGAGAGACACCTGCTGAGAGACACCTGAGAGAGACACCTGAGAGAGACACCTGCTGAGAGACACCTGCTGAGAGACACCTGCTGAGAGACACCTGAGAGAGACACCTGAGAGAGACCTGCTGAGAGACACCTGAGAGAGACACCTGAGAGAGACACCTGAGAGAGACCTGCTGACAGACACCTAAGAGACACCTCACAGACACCTGACTGACACCTGAGAGAGACACCTGAGAGAGACACCTGCTGAGAGACACCTGCTGAGAGACACCTGAGAGAGACACCTGCTGAGAGACACCTAAGAGAGATACCTGCTGAGAGACACCTGAGAGAGACACCTGAGAGACAACAGACAGACACCTGAGAGAGACACCTGAGAGAGACACCTGAGAGAGACACCTGAGAGACAACAGACAGACACCTGAGAGAGACACCTGACAGACACCTGAGAGAGACACCTGACAGACACCTGACAGACACCTGAGAGAGACACCTGAGAGACACCTGAGAGAGACACCTGACAGACACCTGACAGACACCTGACAGACACCTGAGAGAGACACCTGCTGAGAGACACCTGAGAGAGACACCTGACAGACACCTGAGAGAGACACCTCACAGACACCTGACAGACACCTGAGAGAGACACCTCACAGACACCTGACAGACACCTGACAGACACCTGAGAGACACCTGAGAGAGACACCTCACAGACACCTGACAGACACCTGAGAGGACACACCGGGTCAAAGGAGCTAAACTAGCCGTCTCATTGACGTTGAGTGTTTGAGTTGACCAATCGGAGCTCAGCAGGTTAACCCGTAGAGTTCAGTAGAATCACTCAGCCGACGGTGAACACTGATTCTGATTCTGTTTCTGTGAACTTCCCACATTAATCTCTCCCAACAGACACTAACCGCTGTGACCTTTGACCTCCCGCTGCCGATGTCGGAGGACAGTTTACTCCACCGTTTGACCTCGGTGACCGACCGACGAGCGGAGAGTCCAGCGGAGAATAAAGTAAACAAGACGCTGTGAGAGACAATAAATCGTCTCCGTCGTCCACGAGTCTCTAAAACAGCTGAGATTCAGCAGCTCAGACTAACGCTGTTCTGTGTCCTCGTCTGGTCATTCTGAGTCCGTCTCTAGTCGCTTCGTCTCTTTGTAGTTCAGTTGTGTCTCCTTGTAGTCGCCTGGCGTCTCTTTGTGGTCGTTCTGAGTCTCTTTGTAGTCGCCTGGCGTCTCTTTGTGGTCGTTCTGAGTCTCTTTGTAGTCGTTCTGAGTCTCTTTGTAGTCGCCTGGCGTCTCTTTGTGGTCGTTCTGAGTCTCTTTGTGGTCGTTCTGAGTCTCTTTGTAGTCGCCTGGCGTCTCTTTGTGGTCGTTCTGAGTCTCTTTGTAGTTGTTCTGAGTCTCTTTGTAGTCGTTCTGAGTCTCTTTGTAGTCGCCTGGCGTCTCTTTGTGGTTGTTCTGAGTCTCTTTGTGGTCGTTCTGAGTCTCTTTATAGTCGTTCTGAGTCTCTTTGTAGTCGCCTGGCGTCTCTTTGTAGTTTTGTGTCTCTTTGTGGTCGTTCTGTGTCTCTTTGTAGTTTTGTGTTTGTTTTGGTGATTTAATTCGAGTCGGTTTGTCGTCCTCTGATTGATTTTCCAGACCGTTCAGATGATGCAGACGGTTTTTAAACAGTTCATTTAAGATGTTTTATATCTCTTTTATTCTATATTTAATATTTACAGATTTCATTCTCTCGGTCTTGAAACATTCAGGAACATTTAATCCTTCAGTTCGTCTTCTCGTCTTCCAGTTTCACTTTAGAGAACTTCAGGTTTATCCTGTAAACGTTTGAAGTGAAGTGAGCGTCGACGCGTCGGCATCAACAGACTCCTGATAAACGGCTCCGAGCTCCATTTAAGGAGCTGAATGTTGAGAATGTAATCTGATTACTCCAGGAGCTGCTGTTGATTATATATATTAATATTTATATGTAACTCACGGTTCATCCTGTCACTGCTTCATCTCTCCGTCGCTCTGCTTCCTCCTCCGTCTCCGTCCGTCCCTTCAGTGTTCAGGTCCTGCAGAGAGACAGAGAGACAGTCAGTTAGATAGTCAGAGGGCGTGTTAGACGCACTTCCATGGAAGGAGGCACGCACGCACGCACGCACGCACACACACACACACACACACACACACACACACACACACACACACACACACACACACACACACACACACACACACACACACACACACACACACACAGGAGTAGGCAGGAAGCCAACACTCTTCATGATCTCAGCAAACAGATATTAACACTCTCACCCACCATGTCCTCCACATCTGTCCTCCACATCTGTCCTCCACATCTGTCCTCCACATCTGAGAGTCAGAGCAGCGATGTGATGATGTCGTTAGATAAACAAAGTCGTGATGATGTCGTGAGTCAGTCAGAGAGGAGGAAGGATTCAGTTACTGAACATCAACCAGCTCGTTGTGTTTCCATCACTGAGACGACGTCACATCGACTCACATTCACTTCCAGAGGTCTGTAGTACGAAGCAGGATTTGTGGTTATCGAGGTAACTTCAGGGTTAACTCTGGGTTTTCGGTACTACGAAGCTGGTTCACTTCTTACCGGGGTAGATCACCATGGTAACTGATGCTGGGTAGATCTCCATGGTAACTGATGCTGAACGGCTAACCTGCTCCAGATAAGAGATCAACTCATCGCCTACTGACCAATCAGAGCTCAGTGCGGTGATTATATGATAATATTACACACATATGAAGAAGTTACCGTCATAATCCAGACTAAAAACAACACAGTTTAAACTGACAGATGCAGGAAGGACGGCTGGCTTTATGTTGGGGGTGTTTACCGCTTTGAATTATATATTATATTTATTTATTTTACTTGCTCTTGAGTCCGTTTCACACCGTCAGAGAGGAGGAGCAGGTGGAAGGATCTTTAAATACTCATAGACGCCACATGATAGTTGTACGGTAAAAATAAGTGTATTTCATTCATCTATTATTCACGTAAATGCTATTTATATTTAGACAAGTACACTTTACTTTTGAGTGTTCCGTTAAATTAATAAGTCTGTTAATTTACGCATTCACACATCTGGAGTTTTTTCTTTTTCCAGCTGTTCTTCCTGCATTTAGCAGCTTCAGCTGTTACTGTTAGTCTGATTAAGAGTTTCACCTCTTCCTATTTCTCTAATATAGTTTACTCTTTGTATAATGTGCCGCTCTGCCTGTCTGTCAGTAGTCTTGTTCGTGTCTGTGATTGGTCAGTAGTCTTGTTCATGTCTGTGATTGGTCAGTAGTCTTGTTCATGTCTGTGATTGGTCAGTAGTCTTGTTCGTGTCTGTGATTGGTCAGTAGTCTTGTTCGTGTCTGTGATTGGTCAGTAGTCTTGTTCATGTCTGTGATTGGTCAGTAGTCTTGTTCATGTCTGTGATTGGTCAGTAGTCTTGTTCGTGTCTGTGATTGGTCAGTAGTCTTGTTCATGTCTGTGATTGGTCAGTAGTCTTGTTCGTGTCTGTGATTGGTCAGTAGTCTTGTTCATGTCTGTGATTGGTCAGTAGTCTTGTTCGTGTCTGTGATTGGTCAGTAGTCTTGTTCATGTCTGTGATTGGTCAGTAGTCTTGTTCATGTCTGTGATTGGTCAGTAGTCTTGTTCGTGTCTGTGATTGGTCAGTAGTCTTGTTCGTGTCTGTGATTGGTCAGTAGTCTTGTTCATGTCTGTGATTGGTCAGTAGTCTTGTTCATGTCTGTGATTGGTCAGTAGTCTTGTTCGTGTCTGTGATTGGTCAGATGCTGTAAACACCTCCTCGTTCATGTGAACGTGCTCATAACCAGACAGAGAAACTCTGGTTGACTTACTGAGTTGATAACCAGCTTCATAGTTCAGTTTAGTGAGATCTCTGTTGTTAGAGTTAGTGAAGCCAGATAACCAGAAGATACCCTGGAGATGATGAACTCGCTTCGTAGTACAGACCTCTGACCTTACCTTAACCTAACCTTACCTAATCCTTACCTTACCTTAACCTTACCTTAACCTAACCTAACCTAACCTTAATCTAATCTTAGTTTACACAGCAAACACCAGGTGTTGTAGAAAGTCCCAGCTCTCTGAGTAACTGTGATATTAACACCAGATTGTAGATATTAATCTCATGTTGAGTAATGAAGGTTTCATCTGTTAACAAACAGATGGTGTTGATAATAATAATAATTATAATAATGAAGGTTATTAATATAAACGAGTGCTCATTATGTGCTTTACAAGGCGGATATTAAAATAATAAAGATAGAATCCAACGTTAGACACACGCACATTTCCACATAGATTTACATACAAATATAAATAAATCCCAACGTGGTCTGAAAACTACAACTGGCCTACAGATCGGATCTAACAGGAAGTAACTTTGTCTGTGACTCATACTGTGATGTTTAGTGTTTACTACTGTTGCTAGGCAACCTACTTTCCTTTCCGAGAACACTCGTTGACGGACAACGCGCTGAGCAGAAACGCCTTTGTGCATGCTCGTAGCGCGTGTGCCATCTACAGACTCCTAAAAAAAGTCTAAAAAATATTCCAAAAAAAGTCAGAAAAAAAAAAAATAAAAAATCCAAAAAAAGTCCGAAAAGAGTCTGAAAAAAATGTTCGAAAAAAAACCCGAAAAATATTCGAAAGAAAAAAATATAAATTCCGAAAAAATCTGGAAAAAAAATCTAAAAAAAGACTTAAAAAATGTTCCAAAAAATCTGAAAAAAACAAACAAAAAGAAAATCTGAAAAATGTTCGAAAAAAACCCCAAAATATATTCGAAAGAAAAAAAAAAATTCTGAAAAAATCTGAAAAAAACAAACAAAAAGAAAATCCGAAAAAAGTTTGAAAAAATTCCGAAAAAATCTGAGAAAAGTCAGAAATATGCTAAAAAAAAGTCTAAAAAAAAAGTCTTGAGACTGTTTCTATGCCTGAGTAAATTGAGTAAATTGAATAAATTGTGATGAACCCATGGAAACATTAACATTTTAGATCAGACAGTGGATAACACCATTATAACAATGATGCCGTGCACAGAGACGCCACTGAATTCATTCAGCAACTCCTCGACTACGACTGAGCCAAAGCAGAGATAAATAACACAAAGCACATAGATTCTATAAAGGTTTTAGTCAGGATAGGACCAGGAGGACTCTCCATCTGGACCACTGGGATACCCAAAGTGTGCCAAATGGTTTTTCTACCTCTTGAAGGGGAATCTGGCTCTAAAACACTCCTGATATCCACTACAGGAGGCTATGAGCACACAATGGAGCCAAGACATTTACCCTGAGCATCATCACATTCTACCATTGTGCATCATCAAATTCTACCATTGTGCATCATCACATTCTACCATTGTGCATCATCACATTCTACCATTGTGCATCATCACATTCTACCATTGTGCATCATCACATTCTACCATTGTGCATCATCACATTCTACCATTGTGCATCATCACATTCTACCATTGTGCATCATCACATTCTACCATTGTGCACAGAATAACAAACATTCAACAAACAAACAACAAACATTGAGTCCTTGGAGCTCTATCTCCCTCCACCAGCAGACCGTCTACCGGTGCAGAGCAGCTCAACCAGCAGCAGCAGTGAGTCTGTCAGTCGGTGATCCGGTAGAGTTCTTTAGAGTTCTTACCGGCTGTCTCTCCGTTCAGCTTCACTCTCTGTTTGAATGACAGCTCTGCTTGTTAGCGCGGTGCTGCTTCTTCTTCTTTGGTGTTTATTGTTGGTTGGTAAACCCGCTTATAGGTGCATTACCTCCACCTGCTGGACTACTGGAGGGGGAGCAGGAGATTGGCAGGAAAATAATAATAATAATAAAATAAATTAATAAAAAAATACAAATTAATAATTATTAATAACAACAATAATAATAACAATAATAATAACAATAATAATAATAGTAATAATAATATCAATAATAACAATAATAATAATAATAATAATAATAATAATAATAATAATTAAATTCTCTCCATTATTCCTGTTGCCCTTAAGTAATTAATTAGAAGATTGTGTACTTTCTTAGATGTCTTTTCTAGCAGATTCCCCATTGTAATATTTCCATCTCCTATTTTTTTTAAAAACATTTTTTTTATTATTATTTAAAAATGACAGTATCCATAGTAACAGCAGAAAACATTAAAAACATTTACATACAAAAGAAGCATAGCGAAAACATAAACAAAGAGCTGTGGCAGACATAAAAGGACAACAGAAATGAAACAAAACCAACATAAAAAAAAAAAAAAAAAAAAAGAATAATAATTAAAAAAAAGACCAGGCGAGAGTATGACAATAATTTCACTTAAAGCCCTTTAAAGGATATTGCATACATTCATTGTTTTCATTGCTTTTTTGTTTTATGAGGAAGAAAGACAGATATAATTCCATTTCTTTCATAAATACAAAGAAATTAGGCTTTTTTTTGGGTAAATTTACACAATGTGGAACTTCACTAGATATTCCCAGAGCTAAACTAACTCCTCTGCAGTGTGGAGTGTGCACGCATGCACATGAGGTGGAGCGAGAACGAGCGCGTTGTGTGAGTGAAGGCAGGCAGAGGAGCAGAGTACAGCAGAGACTCCGGTCCTGGAGACCAAAGCTACGGTCTCCCCTGCGTCCTCCGACCGCGGCCAACACTGTTTAACAGACGGGCTTCACTAGATACAACCAAGAGGTTTTGGTGCTTCACTGGAGTTTGTGTTGGAGTCTGAGTCTGAACAGCGGAGACACACGCGAGCACGCATATAAACTTTAACTGTAAGGTATATAAGGTAAATATATTCTCATGAACCGGATGAAGATGTGTAAATGTCTCTCTGCATATAACTTCATGCACATAAAGGTCACGTGCACTTCTTTACAATCTCCACTGTGGATGCGTTGGTGGGTTCTGAAGTTACTGGACTGAGAAAAGCTTTTCCCACACTGCTCACAGCTGTATGGTTTCTCTCCGGTGTGAACTTTCTGGTGACTCTTCAGGTCTTCTGACGTCCTGAACTCTTTGTCACACTGCCGACAGTGATGCGGTTTCTCTCGAGCGTGATATCTTCGATGGTGACTCTGTAGTCCTCCTGCTGATATGGATTTACTGCCACACTCCTGAAACCAGTACGGTTTCTCTCCGGTGAGAACTCTCTGATGTATTTTTAGAACTCCTTGTGTTTTGTATGTTTTCTCACACTTCAGAGTGTGAACGCTGGTGTTGTCTGAGCATACCGACAGTAGTGAACTCTTTCTCACACTGGTCACAGCTGTACGGTTTCTCTCCGGTGTTAACTCTCTGATGTATTTTTAGAACTCCTTGTGTTTTGTATGTTTTCTCACACTGGTCACAGCTGTAAGGTCTCTCTTCAGAGTGTGAACGCTGGTGTCGTCTGAGCATACCGACAGTAGTGAACTCTTTCTCACACTGGTCACAGCTGTACGGTTTCTCTCCGGTGTTAACTCTCTGATGTATTTTTAGAACTCCTTGTGTTTTGTATGTTTTCTCACACTGGTCACAGCTGTAAGGTCTCTCTTCAGAGTGTGAACGCTGGTGTCGTCTGAGCATACCGACAGTAGTGAACTCTTTCTCACACTGGTCACAGCTGTACGACTTCTCTCCAGAGTGTGAACGCTGGTGTCGTCTGAGCATACCGACAGTAGTGAACTCTTTCCCACACTGGTCACAGCTGTACGGTCTCTCTGCAGAGTGTGAACGCTGGTGTCGTCTGAGCATACCGACAGTAGTGAACTCTTTCCCACACTGGTCACAGCTGTACGGTCTCTCTCCGGTGTTAACTCTCTGGTGAATCTTTAATTGATGTGATTTTTGGTATTTCTTCTCACACCGGTCACAGCGGTGAGATCTGGGTTTGTTTGTGCCTCTCTGTTTCTATAGCGACAGACAAAGACACAGACAGAGTATCAGTGAGGTGACGCTATAACGTTAGTCTCTCTGACACCTGAACTAACCACTGAAAACATCTACATACACTGATTATACTTTTATTATATTTGCACATTAATTAACAGGGACTGGGACATTTATAAATATTCTAAATATACTGAAAATGTTAGAATATGTTTGTGTTTTTCAGCTTCCCTCTTTGTGCTGTTACACATAGTGTCCTGCAGAGGGCGCCGTTGACTTGTGTTGGCCTCCCAGTTCAGACTTTAGACTGGTTTAACTGGTTTATATCCACCAAGTTAAACAGAAACTATTCCTCTGATTCTACTGCTCAAATCATAATGTTGATTTTATTATGTATAATACTATTTAATATTATATAAAGTAAAGAGAACAGAGATGTCTGAAATGACAAAACAAATAGAAACACTAAATACATTCAGTGAAAGTGATCTGACCTTTAGTGGAGAACTCTTCTTCTTCTTCTTCTTTACCAAACTATAAAAAATACTCTGTTATAGTAAAAGTATTAATGCCAAACTGTAAAAATGCTCTGCTACAGTAAAAGTACTAATACTACACTGTAAAAATACTCTCTTACAGTAAAAGTACTAATGCCACACTGTAAAAAATATTCTGTTACAGTAAAAGTACTAATACCACACTGTAAAAAATACTCTGCTACAGTAAAAGTACTAATACCACACTGTAAAAAATACTCTGCTACAGTAAAAGTACTAATACCACACTAAAACACACCAAAATACTTTGTTACCTGTTTAAAGATTTGAATTAAATCTAAAAATATATATATATATATATATATATAAAAAAAACAACATACTGTTAAAACAATAATACTCTACAATATTGCAGTACTCGATGTTGTACTTACAGAAGGCGTTCGGATCCAGCAGGAGCCTCTTAGGACCTCGGTGTCTCCAGTGTCTCCGGTGGACGGGTTGAGATCATGAACCGATGTTTTACTGATACGCAGCAGATTCGTTAATCCAATCGTCTCTTTTAATTCAGGTACTTCCCGTTTTACTGTCCATCTGTGTCCACTTGGCAGTCTCAGTACTTTCACTTCCCTGTTCAGTCATCACACTTTCATCAGATCACATTAAACACGACGTCTGTTCTTAACATAACCAACCGACTCTAACCTGCAGTTTTCTCTCTTTTCTCCACGTTTGGTCTCTTTGTTAAAGACAAACGCTGATATTTACTGGTCTTGTTGCCATGGAAACAAACATCCGTCCGTGATTAATAAACCTAAATGAATCCAGCTGCTCTACATTACAAAACAACGACTCCATTAAACAAAGGAAACATGTTTATTAATATAATAGAGCTTATAGGAGGTGCATTGAGGAGCTCTGCAGCATGAAAACAAACATTTGAAATGCAGGAAGTGAAACATAGTCAGATATAATCATCTCTGTGGTTCCTCTAACATCATTAATATTATTATGATTATTATATCATTAATGAGCTTTCAGTAATGATTTCAATACATGATCAGATGCTCAGACTGTCTTTACTCCTGATGTGTCCTGCTGCGTTTCTTTTCTTCAACTTTATTCTTTATTATTATTATTATTATTATTATTAATAATAATAATAATAATAATAAAACATCCAGTCCAGTTGAAGGTTTTCCTCCCACATTAATGACAAACTAAGTCATGATTAATCATCAGCTGATTAATAAACCAGTGTCATCTAAACATCAGAAGCTTTTTAGAAAAGAGTCACATGGGAGCAAAAAAAATACACAACAGTAATCAATAAAGAAAATATATAAAAAAATAAACAAAATCAATTATATGAAATTGTAAATATATATATGTATGTATGTGTATATGGAACCTATACAACTCAGCAACGTGCAACATCTTACTGTTTTTACAGGTCTACATATTTTTCTATTCATAATGCATATTTTTTATTCCTTTTTTACTCTTCTTTATTTGCACTACTCTTTAATAAAGATGTGAATGCACCGTCAAGATTGCTATTGAAGTGAAGTTGCAGTTCTAAATCTTAAAGAATAAAGTGCTTAATAAACTTGAGCGATTTAATACTGGTGAAATGCTGTTAGCCTGCTAGCCATGCTACGTTAGCTCCTGCAGTTTAGGATTAAAAAGCTGCCCACAATATTTCCCGTCCCGCCTGCTTTTAAACAAGAAAGTGCTAGAAAATGGATTGAAATGCACCTCTATGCCGACGATACTGTATTATATAGTGCTGCTGACTCTGTCCAGTTGGCTGTATGGAAAATATCACTCTCCTTTAAAGGCACTCTTCTATCTTTAATATATTTACTCTCTGTAGGTGTTAATTTGAGCGCACTGACCCTTTAAAAGACGTCTTTTTTTACATCATCAGCAGGAAAGAGATCGGAGACATTTCAGGTCACCGGCTCACCTGCATTTCCAGCAGGACGTTTGTAAATATGATTCTTTTCACGTTTTCTAAGAATCAAAACAGCAACAACAACAATGAAAACAAGAATCAGAGCAACAACAACCGACGGAACAATTATGAGTTGGACATTTACATTCTTGTTTCCTTCCTCCTCATTTTCAGCTGTGTGACCTGCAGAACAGAAAACAGGTGTGAGGGATCCACAAATCACCTGAGTCTGAGCTCTATGAACTCACCTGAGTCTGAGCTCTATGAACTCACCTGAGTCTGAGCTCTATGAACTCACCTGAGTCTGAGCTCTATAAACTCACCTGTAACCTCCAGGTGGACGAGACAGTTGATCTCAGGCCGAGTTGTCTTGTTGCGTCCCGTCGTGCTGGCGATAACTCGACACTCGTACGTTGCCGTGTCGTTGACGCTGACGTTCTTCAGGACAACAGAAACGTCTCCGTCCGTCATCTCTGGATCTCTCAGCGCCACTCGACCGCGGTAACGTGCGTGCTGGTAACTCTCGTACGAGTGCTTGTATCTGTAGAAGAAGACGTAATCGTCTGATTGGAGGTCAGGTCTGGTCCACTCCAGCAGCGTGACGGAGGCGTTGGCGTGAGCCTCACACTGAAGAGTGGCGTCCTGCCCAGGCCTCACCTTCATCTCCTTCATCTCCTTCATCTCTTCTGGGTCTAAAACAGAAACAGGAAACACTGAAGCAGTTAGAAAGTCGGTTCAGCTCAACAGAAAGCTGAAACAGATTTATTAGTTCAGATAAAACAGAACATCCCGTGATCCGATGGAACAGCAGAGACGATTATTAACATGATCTGTATCCGTTAACATGCAGCAGAGTAAAGTATTTAAAGTGTTAAAGTATTTTGTAGAGCTCAGCCGGGCTGGGATCCGGAGTGTTAGACGAAATGATGAATCTGTTAATCAAACAAATATCATCAGTTTAATGATAATAATCATCAGCTGCAGCTCAACAAGCCTCGAGGTCAGAGAGCAGCTGGTTACACAACTAACTGGTTCTCTTGTTGACGCCCTGTGGTTCTCTGGTTCTCTGGTTCTCTGGTTCTCTGGTTCTTATGTTTTAGACAGATAACATGAACACATGAAGTCTCTCATCGGTTGTTCAGTTCAGCAGAAAACAGAAAGTGAAATGTGAAATGTTTCTGTTTCACTTTATTTGCATTAGGAAACATCTGTTTTCTTTTCAGATCAGTCCAGTTTGTCTCTTTAAGTGAGACTCCTGCTCTTCGTTTCCTCTTTAAAAGAACACGAGTACAATAAAACAACGACACATTCTTCAAAATGCTCCTCTAACCCAACAATCAAATGACTAGTAACACTTATAATAACAATTATATAACATGAGCACAGGCTCTTTATGTAAACAACCAGCTGGCATGACTCATATAGTGTGTACACTGCATATAGTGTGTGTGTGTGTGTGTTTGTGTGTGTGTGTGAATTCACCTCTGGCTGCAGAGATCATACAGACGAGCAGGAGAAGGAGGACAGCTGAGGACAACATGGTGGAATGTTATGAAACTGATCAGCTGTTGTTTACTAACAGAGGAGAAGAAGAAGGGTGGAACCTCATCACGTGATGGACTGCTGCATTCAGGTTCGCTCAGACATTTAACTACTGCAGATCTCAGCCTTTTACTTCCTACTTTTAGAACTGTTGCATGCAGTGTGCACATAACTGGCACATACTACTACTTCCTCATAACATGGTGCCTTGAACTGTGACCAGAGAAATGTGTACATGAATGCATTCAATAAATAAATAAAAAAATAAATAAATAAATGCATTCAATAAAAAAATTAAATAAAATAAAATAAATACATGCAAAATAAATAAAACATAAATACAAAAATAAATACATAAATAAATAAATAAGTGCAAAATAAATACAAAATACATGCAAAAATAAATAAATACATAAATTCATTTAAAAATTAATATAACATAAATACAAAATAAATAAAGAAATAAGTGCAAAATAAATAAAACATAAATGCAAAAATAAATACATAAACAAATAGATACAAAATAAATGCACCTGTGGTACCTGGGAGAATCCTCCGTTTCAATCAGCAGTCCTGGTCCTGTCCTCTCCTGGTCCCCTCCTGGTCCTCTCCTGGTCCCCTCCTGGTCCTCTCCTGGTCCCCCCCTGGTCCCCCCCTGGTCCCCTCCTGGTCCTCTCCTGGTCCCCCCCTGGTCCTCTCCTGGTCCCCTCCTGGTCCCCTCCTGGTCCCCTCCTGGTCCCCTCCTGGTCCCCTCTTGGTCCCCCCCTGGTCCTCTCCTGTTCCTCTCCTGTTCCCCTCCTGGTCCTCTCCTGGTCCTCTCCTGGTCCTCTCCTGGTCCTCCCCTGGTCCCCTCCTGGTCCTCCCCTGGTCCCCTCCTGGTCCTCTCCTGGTCCCCTCATGTCTGTCTGTGTGTCTCCGTGCTGCTCGGTATGAATGAGGACAGGCGGTGAGATCAAGCCCCGCCTCCTCCCGCTCCTCAGCCAATCAGCGCTTCACAAAGTTTGAGTCTTTTTTTATTTCTTTCCAACAACTTTATAGACACCAGAGAGCTGAACAACGACAACAGAGATGCATTCAACATAATACAGAGTCAGGTTTGTACAAGTCAGGAGTTTATATTAACATTTACATTGCAATTAAATATTGATTAAAAAAAAAATATATATATATATATGTATATATATATGTATATATATATACATATATATATACATAAAATATATAAGTATATATATATGTATATATATAAAAATATAAGTTATTTATAAAATATATAAAAATATATATTTGTATTATAAATAAGTTATATTTTATATATATAAAATATAAATAATTTATAATTTATATTTATATTTTATATATATATATATATATATATGAAATATAAGACTTCTGTAAGTCCCAATAAATAAGACATCATCTACTGAACAGAAAAGAAGTGTAATAAAATAAATATATAATATAATAATAATAATAATAATAATAATAATAATAATATAAAATATAATATATAACAATACTTGTATCTAATCTGCACACATAAAGATATTTATATAAATGAATGTTATTCTCTGTGTGATAAAGACATAATCAGTCTGTGTTCGTTGGTTCATGACGATCAAACCTTTTTTTATTTTCCTGTTTGGTGCTGAGAGCAAAAACCACAGAGTTGTTGAGAACACCTCCAGAAAGGGAGGAGGAAGGCTGAGCTGAGTCTTCATCACTCTGAGGTACGATGGGACTCACTGCTCTGCTGTGGCTGCTCTGTGAGTACAATACACATTATTACAATATGAGTTACTATAGTTAAAGCTGGTTATTAATCACCACCAGTGATGGAGCGTAAAATGATTTTATTACTTCAGGTGTTTGTGTTTGAGAGAAGGTTAAAAAGTTAAATGAATATAACTCATTAAAGTGTTAAATGTCAGATTCAGTGAACAAACCTCAACAGTGTTAAACGACCGTCTCACCTCCAACCACAGAACACATCCTGCCTCACTATGAGACCTTTATTTGAAACATCAGTCACAGAAGATGAACTCACATCTGGTGTCATTCATTCATTATTTATTAGAAGAAACTGAACTTTATATTTAATGTTTTAATATTCTCTTAGAGACAAAAGTTTCCATCTTCAGAACTTCTGGAGTTTAAGTTGTGTGATTAAACATAATGAAGTGTTAATTAAAGCTCAAAACTAACCAGAGTTTCATCTCTCTTCAGTTCTGACTTCACCGCTGAGCTGCACAACAACCCGAGGTCAGTCGACTCGTTTAATGACGAGCTCAAACATACAGAGGATAGTGATAAAGAGCTGATCAAATAATACATACATATATAAATAAATGAATATATACATAAATATGTCATTAAATGTAGCAAAAATATTAAAAATAAATGTAGTCATTAATTAATTGATAAAATGTGACATAAATTTATATATTTTTTAATTTGCTTCTTTATTAATTAATCTTTGTATTAATTCCCTGTTTAATAATCCCTTTTTATTTATTTGTATTAATTTTGTTAATTTGTGTATTTATTTTTGCATTTATGTTTTATTTATTTTAAATGTATTTTTCTATGTGTGTATTTATTAATGTATTTATTTATTTATGCATGACTTTCCCTCTGTATTTCATCCCTTATTTATTTCCGTATTCTTTTTTTAATACATTTCTTGCAATAAATAAATAAATAAATAAATAAATAAATAAATTTAATTGAATCTTCTCACCTGAACCTGACGAACACAAACTTCTACGTTTTGCTCAAAATATAATAAATCCCTCCAGCTCGTCTGACTCTGAGTCCCAACAGCTCTCAGATGTTTAAAGGACAGTCTGTCTCTCTGAGCTGTGAGGAGGACGACTCTGCTGGATGGACTCTGTGGAGGAACATCACCAAAGAAAACAGGATTCAGTGTGGAGCTGGCTGGGGAAAACCTGCTGGTTCCTCCTGTAACATCAGCTACATGGTCCCACAGGACAGTGGAGTTTACTGGTGTGAGTCCAGAGAGGGAGCAACCAGTAACACCATCAACATCACCGTCACTGGTAAGATCAGCCTGTAGAGTCGAGATTCTAACTTACTGATGTTTCAGAGCCGTGGTCGGGGCCACAGATTCTAACTTACTGATATTTCAGAGTCGTGGTCGGGGCCATAGATTCTAACTTACTGATGTTTCAGAGCCGTGGTCGGGGCCACAGATTCTAACTTACTGATGTTTCAGAGCCGTGGTCGGGGCCACAGATTCTAACTTACTGATGTTTCAGAGCCGTGGTCGGGGCCATAGATTCTAACTTACTGATGTTTCAGAGCCGTGGTCGGGGCCACAGATTCTAACTTACTGATGTTTCAGAGCCGTGGTCGGGGCCACAGATTCTAACTTACTGATGTTTCAGAGCCGTGGTCGGGGCCATAGATTCTAACTTACTGATATTTCAGAGCCGTGGTCGGGGCCATAGATTGTAGTATTGATGACGCTGTGTGTAAAGGGATGAAATGCTATAGTGTGTCTCTGTGTTGAGGTGGACCAGTGATCCTGCAGAGTCCTGTCCTCCCTGTGATGGAGGGAGATGATGTCACTCTGCGCTGTAGGACAAAGACGTCCTCCAGCCTCTCAGCTGATTTCTATAAAGATGGCGCCCTCATCAGGACTGAGCCTGCAGGTCACATGACCCTCCACCATGTTTCCAGGTCTGATGAAGGCCTCTACAAGTGTCTCATCAGCAGTGATGAGTCTCCACCCAGCTGGCTCACTGTCACAGGTGAGAAAAATAATCAGTTTCCTTTATTGACTTAAAGAGTAACACCTGGCTGAACAGGTGTCCCCTCTGTCCTGCTCCTGTAACCATGCCAACAGTGATGTCACAGTGTACTGACTCGACACGACTACAAAGAGACACAAAACAACTACAAAGAGACTCAACACGACTACAAAGAGACTCAACACGACTACAAGAGACTCAACTCGACTACAAAGAGACTCAACACGACTACAAAGAGACTCAACACGACTACAAAGAGACTCAACACGACTACAAAGAGACTCAACTCGACTACAAAGAGACTCAACTCGACTACAAAGAGACTCAACGACTACAAAGAGACTCAACGACTACAAAGAGACTCAACGACTACAAAGAGCTTTTGTAGTTTTGATTATTCATTATTATTTTTCATTTTCTTCAGGGAAACCCCCCTTCACACCTCCGCCATCGACCTCCTCCACTACGGCTTTCTCCTCTTCCTCTCCTCCTCCTCTCTTAGTTTCGGTGTTTCTTGCATCCCTCTGTGGTCTGCTGCTACTGGTTGTACTGGTTGTACTGGTGAGACGATGTGTCCGGAGGAAACCTGAAGGTGAAACTCTCAACATTTCACATAAAGGTTTAGATTTTGAAAACAGATTAAACATTATTGTGTTTCAGTTACATTTCATTTATGTTGCACAGTGGTGGTTCCCGTTTGTTTATTTAACACACGTTTAACATTCATTCACAACTAGAACAGAAACTTGGTCAAATGAAATGTTCTTTAGTCCATGAAGTCCTGATCAGAGGATGTTTCCGGTGTGAAACTGCGCTGGTTGCCTGTGTTTTGTGGTCAAAGTGTTTTTCATGATAGCAGAAGCTGCCGCCCCAGTTTCCTGTTTTCTGATTAAAAACACTTCAGTTGAATTTAGACGTTTTACCACAGAACTGAGTCCTGACACGATAACTTCACTTGTTTGAAAAACGTGAATAAATGTGCAGATTTGCATATCTCTGTATATATTGTGCTCACATGTGATATTTCTATAAAAGTACTGTTGATGTTTATTTATTAACAAATCAGAGATCTGTTTATCCAATGTAATTATTAATATAATTAAATTAAATACTTCAATATCATACAGGTTTTCCTCCAGCTATACATCTTCCCTTCATTTGTCATTTTTATTTATCAAACAAAGAGTCTTAAAACCACTACAAAGACTCAAAATGACTACAAAGAGACTCAAAACAACCAGAAAGAGACTCAAAACAACCAGAAAGAGACACAAAACAACTACAAAGACAACTACGACTACTTCAGTTGAATTTGGACAATACTTGCAGTGATAATACTATTTTACTTTCTTTTGCAGAGAGTGATCCAGCTCCAGTCTACTCATCAGTGAAAAGAACAGAAGACGTCAGTGATGAACCAAACAGGCTGAGAGGTACAGCTGGGGCTGATCAATACATTGATATCGATGCTAACGGTTTATATGGATGGAAAGTCTGTTCACACCCACTTCATGCACTCATTGTTGTGCATACGTGCATCTTGCATGGCCTTAAAGGAGAGTGATAGTTTCCATATAGCCAACTAGACAAAATCAGCAACACAATATAAAACAATATAAAACAGCATCGTCTGCATACGGATCACTTTTTCCACTATTTACCTCCAAAAAAGAGTGAATATTAGCCAACGATATGCAAATTTGTTATGGAGGACGGAACCTGACAAAATCAAAAATAAATGAATAAATAAATAAATTACTTAATAATTGAATAAATATGTCTTTAAATGTATCAAAAATAATATTAAAAATATATCTAGCCATTAATTAATTGATAAAATGTGACATAAATTGATATTTCTGTTTAAATTTGCTCTTTATTTATTTATCATTGTATTAATTCCTTTATCTACTCTTCTGTTTACATTTATTTTGCATTTATTATTTGTTTATTTTATATTTATTTTTTAAATATATGTATTTATGCATTTATTTATTTCTGCATGATTTTTCCTTATTTATTTCCCCAAACATTTGTTTTTATTTCTGTATTCTTTTCTTTACAGATTTCTTTGTACATTTCTTGCAGAAAATAAATAAAATATATAAATGCATAAATACATAAATGTATAAATAAATATAAAATAAATGCAAAAACACATAAATAATAAATGCAAAAATAATTAAATAAATTTAGGAAATAATACAAATAAATACACAAAATAATAAAAGGGAAAAGTAAACAGAAGTGTAAATAAATAAAGGAATCAATAGAAAGTTAATAAATAAATAAAGAAGCAAATTAAAAGAAATATCAATTTATGTCACATTTTATCAATTAATTAATGGCTATATTTATTTTTAATATAATATTTGCTGCATTTAATGACATTTATTTATTGAGTCATTTATTTATTTATTTCCATTTCCACCATAATTACCATCCATCCACCTGCTATACATTGCATATCATATATGTAGGATTTTGGTAATATTGTTTAATTTCACTGAAAGGTTGTGTTATATTGTTTTATTGTTTCTTTCTTGAAATATTCTATTCTAAAGTATTTAATTTGACTCTATTTGTTCTAATATTTAGTTGCTTTCTGCTGTTCATCACTTGTATTCATGTTGTTTTATTTAGCAGAGAGTGATCCAGCTGCAGCAGAAAGAACTACAGACGTCATTTATGGACCAATAGTGATCAGACCACACAGGACCAGAGGTACAGCTGCTCTTCTGATTTATGTCTTATTAAAATGTCATTATGCTCCGATACAACCCAGCTGGTCAGAGCTCAGATTCACCACATAAACAGAAGATCTGACCAATAAATCGGTCAACCTTCATGATTTATATCGTTTGTGTTCAGAGTTTACACCGGAGCCAGAGGTCGTCTACTCCACACTGAGGTCAACCTCCACACCTCCACACCAGTCCAACCAGTGACGTCCAGCTGCTGGTTTACTGCTCTCTAACTGCTCACTAACTGCTCTCTGCAGATACTTAGAGGTATTCAATTAAAACCCCTGCTGCTGCTAAATGTTGGTGCTGCTGCAGGCCGCCGACCTCTCTGGTACAGAGGACGGAAGCTGCCTAAATAAATACATAAATAAATAAATAAATAAATAAATAAATAAATAAATAAATAAATAAATAAATAAATAAATAAAATAAATAAGTCATTAAATGCAACAAAAATAATATTAGAAATAAATGTAGCCATTAATGAATTTATAAAATGTGACATAAATTGATATTTCTGTTTCAATTTTCTTCTTTATTAATTTATTTTTGTATAAATTTTCTTATTTATTCATCCATTTAATTTTTCCTTTTATTTATGTATTTCTTTTTATTATTTTTAAATGTATTTATTTTTTCCTTTTTTAAATTTATTTATTTTTTCATTTTATATTTATTTTTAAATGTTTATTTATTTCTGTATTTATACATTTATTTATTTAATTTATTTTCTGCAAGAAATGTGTAAATGAACATATAAAGAAAATAATACAGAAATCAATAAGTTTGGGGAAATGCAAAGGGGAAACAATGCATAAATAAATAAATAAATAATTTTAAATAATTATAATAGAAACAAGAATAGAGAGAAAATAATAAAAAATAATAAAAAAAAATAGATGAATACAAAATAAATGCAAAAATAAATACATGAATAAATAAAAGGGAACATTAAACAGAAGAGTAAATAAATAAGGGAATTTATACAAAGATAAATAAATAAAGAAGCAAATTAAAACAGAAATATAAACTTATCTCACATTTATTTTTAATATTATTTTTGCTACCTTTATTTATATATTTATTTATTTATTGAGTCATTTATTTATTTTTTCATTTATTTTGGAAGTGTCCGTCCTCCATTCTCTGGTGGTATTTATTTGAGTTATTTTTTAAACAAAAGCTATTTTAAATAATGAATTATGTGTTTAAGATGTGCACCAATAACCTGTGTGATTTATTGAATATGAATCATTCTTGTTGGGGGAGTTAGTTGTGGACTTTAGCAGTAAGTCATCATGTCGGTGCAGTCAGAGTCCAGCAGGTGGCAGCAGAGCAGCTTCACTGTAAAGTCCTGCTGTACCTTCCAGTACTCACACTACCAGAGTATTTAGTACGAGAGGGAAACCTTTACTGTGTCCTGATACATAGTATGTTCAATAGAGTACTCCTATTATTATTTATGTTTTTTTTTTTTTATTCACTCTTCTGTTTCATTTTCCTTTTCTTTATTTATGTATTTATTTTTATACATTTTAAAATGTATTTATTTATTTTTAAATGTGTGCCTTTATTTCTGCATGATTTTCCCGTTGCATTTCACTCCTTATTTATCGGGGTCTATCTGCATACCAGCAGATAAAAGCAGAAGTGTGAACTGACTCAATAAAAGAGTTATGAAACAGAGTCATCAGGGATTTGTCAACCTGGAACGTGGCTTCCTCAAACAGAAGAGACGCTGCTGGCTTCACTCACACAGCATATCTGTGTTCCTCTCAAAGGTCAAGTGAGCCAGTGGATGTTCTGGACAGTCCAGATAGCACCAGCAGGTGGGGCTGTAGGGAGTTGAAGGCAGATGAGAAGTCTGCAAACAACAATCTAGCCTGGTTTGCAGTAGGAACTAAAGTAAAAAGCAGTGAGCTGGACGACAGTAAACAGAAATATAACTACATGAACACGTCAAAAGACTCAAACTGAGTTCATTAATCAGACCAACAGTCTCACCATCAGGTCTGATGTTCATCAGCAGGTAAACAACAGAGATCAAACTTCAGATCAGTTCTAACATGTTACTTTATCTGGAAGCAAAACAAGTCTCGTCACATTTCAGGTTCTTCTGTTAACAGACGCGCCCTTAAAGATGGACCGATTTCAAACCACAGAGACAAACATGAGACTAAGACACACCCAGACGCTCTGTAACATCACAGCGTGTCCAGGGTTAATGCCAACATTAAAATAAATGTGTCATTAAATGTAGCAAATATATTATTAAAGATAAACGTAGTAATTAATTGATAAAATGTGACATAAACTGATATTTTTAGTTTAATTTGCTTCTTTATTTATTTATCTTTGTATTAATTCCCTTATTTATTTACTCTTCTGTTCAATGTTCCCTTTTATTTATTTATATATTGATTTTATTAATTTTTAAATGTATTTATTTATTTTTGCATTTATTTTTTATTTTATTTTTATTGTTAAATGTGTGTATTTATTTCTGCACAGTTTTCCCTTTGCATTTACTTCATTATTTATTTCCCCAAACATACTTATTTGGGGAAATGGAAAAAATTATAAGGGAAAATCATGCAGAAATAAATACTTAAATAAATACACATATTTAAAAATAAATATAAGATAAAAAAATAAATAAATGCTAAATAAATAAATTTAAAAAATAATAAAAAATAAATAAATAAAGAGTAATTAAATAAGGGAATTAATACAAAGGAAAATAAGTAAAGAAGCGAATTATTAAAAGACTTCCAGCAGTCTAACGAGAGGTAATAAAAGCATCTCCAGGTCTCTGAGAGACAGATAGTCCTTCACCTCGGCTGAGAGTCCGAACTACAAAAACTGATTACTAATTTGTTTGTCAGATTTGAAGACGCCGTCAAACATTACACCAAGATGTTTAACCAGTCGAGTCGTCAGATAGGTCAGGACGTCCAAACGTTAATGATCTCAGTCTTCTCTTCATTAAGAATGAGGACGTTTAGAGTTCTGATGTCATGTAGACAGTTAAACAGTCTTTACTGGTTGGGTTTATAGGTTAATAGATTATTATCCTGACTGGCGGATAAAATCATCAACTCATCTGACACTGCGTCAGACGGGGAAAACCACAGAGACGGAACAGACAACTGGTTCTTAGTTGTCTGATTCTTTGGTATCTCATGACTACTGATCCCTCCCTCTCAGAGGAACGCTGCATCATGCTTCAGCTTGTTTGAGCCCAAAGACACACAGCGTGGAGCTGCTAGTATTATTATCCTTTATTTAACCAGGTTAATCCCGTTGAGATCAAAGATCTCTTTTACAAAGGGAGACCTGGTAAAGATAGCAGCAACACAGTTATAGTAAAAGTAGCAGACAGCACATGAATTAACATGAAAACCTGCACACAGACGACCTGGACTGCAGTTCCTACTTTGAGAACAACGAATTGCAAAAATGTCCACAGAACGCAGATTATGACTTCCAGTTTTCCTTTTTAAAAGAGAAGACAAGTAAGAATGAATTATACCCAGAATGCTTTTGTAGATAAACACACACCAATGACGAGCACATCACCAATTCACTGTAGAGTAAAGTACACGACGGTGAGACAGAGGAGGACAGTTTGTAATGAATCTCAGTGACCCGTGATACACGCTATCCAGCATGAAGACAAAGCAGCTCGGCCAGTTTGTAATCCGACTTTTATCACATTTAATTGAGGCTCTGTTTACTTCCTCTCTTATTACTGAGCGGATTATTGCAGGTGTATTACTCCACGGAGACGCGCCGGCTTCCATCCGGGTCCTCTCAGGTCTAACAGGTCTAACAGGTGAGGCCAATGGCGTCTTTCTTTTTCAGTTGTTGTTTTTAGGCATCAGAAGTTTCAGCTTTGGTTCTACTGCTTTGACGATTTAAGAAAGATTCCTGTAATTAAATGAGTTCATTATGAAAGATCCACCTTGTTTACTAGTTATTATTATTACTATTACTATTATTTGATTTTAATTTGAATTAGAGGTCAGAGTCCAAGTACGTGTTGACATAAGAAGAAGTTGATGTTAAATGTTAAACTCATCAACAGAATAAAACAGAGTGAGGCAGCAGAGAGCAAACAGCTGTATAACATCTGGAGTCATGAGATGCTGAAGCAGCTCTGTGGTTTCCTGACTGCTGCTGCTTCTTCCTCTTCCTCTTCTTCCTCTTCTTCTTTTTGTGGTGAAACTAAATACTGCTTTTATGAGTCAGAGTTTTTCTCCTATAACTACAGAATACCTCAGAGAGAAACCCCCTCTGCATTAACAGATGCTTTCAGTTTAGTTTTCAGTGAATCGTTGCAGAGAGATTACTGATTACATCCTCCATTGTTCCGTGTGCCTCGGCTCACAGCCAGCGAGGAGTGGTTTAACAAGAAGTTAAAAACAATCACGTGACTTTCTGTAAACCAGACCGTCAGTAGTGGAACTTCCCGCTCAGCTCTGAGCTCGAGGAGAAGTACTTTGCCTTCACATTTGGTATTCAAAACAGTCTCATCAGGAAG
The DNA here is from genome assembly GCF_015220745.1 of Sebastes umbrosus. Lineage (NCBI taxonomy): Eukaryota > Metazoa > Chordata > Actinopteri > Perciformes > Sebastidae > Sebastes > Sebastes umbrosus. The sequence goes on from NC_051290.1 coordinate 341,390, forward strand.
GTTACAAGATAAAACCTGTCGTGTTTTTGATGAAGTCAGAGGACAGAAACCAGCAGAGTTTATCAGAGAGTAGGAGACACAGAGTCGGTTGAGAGTTAGAGGTCATAAACATTAACTGCACAGTAAAAGCAAAGTTCAATTCAAAGTGCAAGCCAAACTCCACCTACTGCACTTTTGAAAATTAAAAGTAAACAGGCTTATCTAACCCAACCGCCCTCCCCCCGCCCTGCAGGAAGAGATACGAGTTCCTGTTCCAGGATGTCATGTTCAAAACAACTTGTGTTACACTCTCACCACCAGAGAGACATCATGTTGGAGGACAGAACCTGCAGAAATGAAAATGAAAATAAATGAATAAATAAATAAATAACTCAATTAATGTCATTAAATGCAGCAAAAATAATATTAAAAATGTAGTCATTAATTAATTGTTAAAATGGGACATAAATTGATATTTGTTTTAATTTTCTTCTTTATTTATTTATCTTTGTACTAGTTCCCTTCTTTATGTACTCATCTGTTTATTTATTTATGCACAATTTCCCCTTTGCATTTCCCCACTTATTTATTTCTGTATTCTTTTATTTACATTTTATAAAATAAATAAATAAATACATACATACATTTAAAAAATAATATATAATAAATAATAAATTAATAAAAATAAATTAATAAATAAAAGGGAATATGTAAAAAGAAATGTGTAAATAAATGTATAAAGAAAATACATATATTGTTATATCTCAAAATTAAATGAATAAATAAATAAATTACTCTATAAATTAATAAATATATCTATATATATCTATTATATGTAGCAAAAATAATATTAAAAATAAATATAGTCATTAAATAATTGATAAAACGTGACATAAATTGATATATCTGTTTTAATTTGCTTCTTTATTTATTCACCTTGTATTAATTCCCTCATTTATTTACTCATCTGTTTAATTTTCACTTTAATTTATTTATGTAATTTTAAAATGTATTAATTTATTTTTGCATTTATTTCTAAATGTATTTATTTATTTATGCATGATTTCCCCTTTGCATTTCACCCTGTATTTATTTCTGTATTATTCTATTTACATTTAAAAGATAAATAATAAATAAATAAACAAATACATTAAAAAAATAATATATAATACAAAAAAATAAATTAATAAAAATAAATACATAAATAAAAGGGAATATGTAAAAAGAAATGTGTAAATAAATGCATAAAGAAAATACATATATTGTCATATCTGTTTTAATTTGCTTCTTTATTTATTCATCTTTGTATTTATTTACTCTTCTGTTTAATTTTCCCTTTTATTTAATTATGTAATTTTAAAAATTATTTATTTATTTCTGCATTATTTTTTTTATTTATTTCTAAATTTATTTATGTATGCATTATTTCCCCACTTATTTATTTCTGTATTCTTTTCTTTACACATTTTCTTGCAGAAAATAAATAAAATATGTAAATGCATAAATACATAAACAAAGACATACATTAAAAAATAATATCAAATAAATAAAAAAAAGTATAAAAATAAATACATATATAAATAAAAGGGAATATGTAAAACTAAATGTGTAAATGAATGTATAGAGAGATACATAAATTGATATTTCTGTTTTAATTGGCTTCTTTTTTTATCTTTGTGTTTGCTCTGTTTAATGTTCCCTATGACAACAGGTCATGAGAATGTTATTAAAACAAACATCAGCTGAGGTCACAAGACTGGAAAAAGTCCCTTGTCACGCTGCCTCGTGTGTTCACAACAAACTGGACTGGAACAACAAACAGACGGCTTGTTTACTGATAAATAAATAAAAAGATGAGATGGAGTTTCCAGACGGTTCACACCGACAACGCCCAGAAGAACTGGAACAGTCTGATCAGAGTGTCCTGAAGCTGAAACTAGAAGAGGAGACTCCTCTCAGGAGACAATCCCTGACCGACCTACAGTCATGGGCTGTAGTTATAAAGTTCTCCTCTTTCAACCACTCAGAGAGCTTCACATTACTGACAGTAACTCACCCACTGATGGCTCAGCCTTCAGGGTTCAGTATCTAAACCGCCGGCCCACAGCTGCCTGATGGAGGAGTCTACATGCAGCTGCCGTGTGACTGGTTATAGAAAGCCTGGTGGACACAGCTGCTTTGTGTGTGTCGGATGAATGACTCCTTCTGTCGGGTTGCTCATTGTCTCCAGATCTGTTCACAATGGAGCATTTGATCTACAAAGTCATGACTCAAGCTGCTGGGACTGTTTTAGTGTAGAATATAATAGTATAAAGAGCGGTGAACGCCACGTAGCGAGGAGGTCGGAGTGGACGGGTGGGCCTGAAAAAACACCGGACTTTCACCAGGAGACCAACATGGTGCCCCGTGTGAGGCCAGAAGTCAACGTGGATTTATCTGTCACGTAACTTCCGTACTTAAGTTACAGCACTTCTGGAGTTATTTAAACCTAAACCACCATCTTTTATCTAAATGAGTAGTTCTGTTGCCTAATATCTTATGTTTTCTGACATATCTGGGACTTCACCAACATGTACAGAGCAGCAGCAGTGGTTATTTCTCCCATGGTTATACCGGCGGTCCGACTAGTAAAACGAGGCGAAACTTTGCTTTGCTCGGTCTGAACGCAGCAGAAGTCTAATCAGAAGCAGTGTGTCCTATAATAAAAGAGAAGCAGTGTGTCCTATAATAAAAGAGAAGCAGTGTGATCTATAATAAAAGAGAAGCAGTGTGTCCTATAGTAAAAGAGAAGCAGTGTGTTCTATAATAAAAGAGAAGCAGTGTGTCCTATAATAAAAGAGAAGCAGTGTGTCCTATAATAAAAGAGAAGCAGTGTGTCCTATAATAAAAGAGAAGCAGTGTGATCTATAATAAAAGAGAAGCAGTGTGATCTATAATAAAAGAGAAGCAGTGTGTTCTCACACTAGTTTCTACCCACAGACAGGACTTCCTGTCTCAGACTGAGATGGTGGGGGAGGTTTATCAAAGTTAAAGTGGTCTCTAGACTATTTGAAACCCCCTGCTCCGCCCTCTAAATAACCCGACATTTAGTCACCTCTGATTACAGGGACGGGCCCTTTGAGTCATACTTTTGGTTTTGGTATACAGGAGGTATCACTCCACAGTTACAGACATAAACTAGGTTCAGTTTGATGAAGTCTGTATCGGTATCATCTGTTCCAGAAGCAGGACGTTCATTCAGAAGTCGACACGTAAATGATGTGAAACTACTGGAGAACACACTTCTCTTCTTTCACATAAAACAACAATCTCAAGCTGTTTAAAACATCATCTCTTCAACTATAAGCTGCAACTGTGCCGATAAATCAAGCTCGTCTCCAGCCCTGATATTAGCATATACTTCCCAGCATGCATTGAGGTTCAACCCCTCCAGAAACCCTTTAATCTAACGTGTCTTTATACTCCTGATGATCTTCACTCTCATCAAAACAAAACCAACACAAGTCATGGTAGAGATAACAAAGAACGTACAGTATATCGCTAAGAAGTTAAAGTCAAAAGTTCGTTCCATTTCAACGTCAGCGCTACGCTTCCGCCATTTTGGACTGAAAGTAACGCCAGTAAAACGTCCGCCTACTTAGGTTTAGGAAGTTAACAGAAGTAAAGTTGAATAAGTCAAAACTGGGAGCTCCCTGAAGGCTTTAAAAGGGACTGTGTGTAAGTTTGTACACCTATAAATCATTTTAATCAGCCTGTAGACTGCTTTTATTGTGAAAAACCCGGGCCTTTATGTGAGTGCCTTTATTTTCTTTATTTAACCATAGCTAACGGTCGGTTAGAAACGGAGTCCGCTAACGGCAACAAACGACCACAACTCAGACTCCGACACTTTCTTTCCACCAGAATCACAAGTTTAACATATAAATGTATAAATAACATTTAAATGCTGTTGCAGTGTATTTATTATTTTGGTTATTTTTAGTTTTCTGGGGACGACCACCAGACCCCCCCTCCCGCTTCAGGTTAGAAATCCTCCCTTTATTTAAGGCCTCTAGGTTGGCCGGTCTGCACATAGAACCCCTTTAGAGGTGATAATGAAAGGCTCAGGTCGATTGGGTTTCAGTTCTCTGTGTGTGTTTCAGTCCTTTGTTTGTTTCTCACCTGGGCGGTTACCTGGAACACCGGTGTGTTGTGGGATTCTTCTCATACGTGTATCAACAGGTCCAACAGGTCACACCCCGTTACATTCATTTCTAGAGAAACGAAACGTACTGCAGCTGAATCCTATAAATCATGTAAACACATTTTGGTTCATAACTCACAATCACTCAGCAGACTGGCATCTGAAGGTCGTTTGGAGCGCCGAGCGCCGGTTACCGTGGCAGCTTCAGGTTCAGGTTCCTGTATGTGTACCTGTTGGTAGACTTGGTTTACAGTAAAAAGACATTTTACACACACAGACAATAGACACACATGATAAAATATATACTCAGAGCTCCACTGTATGGAGGACGAGAGCTGCCAAAAATAAATTAATTCAATAAATATGTCATTAAATGCAGCAAAAATAATATAAAAAATTAATGTGGCCATTAATTAATTAATTGATAAAATGTGACATAAATTGATATTTCTGTTTAAAAGTTGCCTCCTTATTTATTTATCTATCTTTGTGTTAATTCCCTTTTTTTATTTACTCTTCTGTTTAATGTTCCCTTTTATTTATTTATGTATTTATGTCTATTCATTTTAATTTTTTTAAATGTATGTATGTATTTATGCATTTATGTATTTTCTGCAACAAATGTAAAAAGAAATGTGCAAATGAATGTATAAAGAAAAGAATACAGAAATAAATAACTGCATAAATACATAAATAAATACACATATTTAAAAATAAATGTAAAATAAATAAAAAATGAACACAGAATTTTTTTTTTTTTAAATAGTAATAATGAATACATAAATAAATAAAATGGAAAATTAAACAGAAGAGTAAATAAATAAGGGAACTGATACAAAGATGAATATATTCAAAAGCAAATTAAAATACATAAGTAAAAACACACATTTAAAAATAAATACAAAAATAAATAAATTTAAAAATTGATAAAAATAAATACACCAATAAATAAAAGGGAAAATTAAACAGAAGAGTAAATAAATAAGGAAATTAATAAAATCTAAATAAATATAGAAGCAAATTAAAACAAATATCAATTAATTAATGGCTACATTTATTTTTAATATTATTTTTGCTACATTTAATGAAATATTTATTAATTTATTGAGACATTTATTTATTGATTTTGGCAGTATTCTTATATTTCCAGATGAATTCTGATGAATCTGAATATTTTGGGTTGTGGTCTGTTAGCATGAGCTGCTATAGCTGCGTACAAAGAACACAATATGCATCGTGAATACAATATTAATAAAAACAATGAATATATAAAAAGAGCACAACTTGAGAATCTCTCTTGAGAAGTATTTATTTTTATCCCAAAATACACTTTGAGTGAAAAACAAACTGAGTTGTTGCAGTGGCAGAGCTTTTAGCACATAATAATAATATCAATAACAATAATAATATCACAGCACCTGTACAATATTAAAGAGTTCAGAGTAGTTGATTATTAGCTTCCATCATTTTACAGATTCATTATTATTTCATCCACTGATTAAAATTTTTAAAAATGATAAACTGCTGTTCATTATCAAATCTCCCAGTCCAATCAAAGGTTCTTTAGTTCACTGAACATTCCTTTCTGTACTTATCATGTAAATCTACTTTGTAGATAATAATTATACAGTTTAATCTCTTATTCCGTGACGGGACATCAACCTGTCCTCCAGGTTCCTCTGAGACGTTCTGCATCAGCTGCTTTTATATAATTAGCTGGACATTAATGTAAACCCAAGCAGAAGCCTTTATATGACCCAGCAGGAAATAAAAGTACGAGATTAAGACCTCTTTACACCGGATTATTTCATGGGTACGGACATTTCAAATAAAATTAAAGCTGCGAGCAGCGATGAACGGGCCCTCGCCCCTCCTTGCGCGTCGGGGGTACTGGCCGGACGCCGACTGACACGGCCGGGCACGGTGAAAGCGAAACTCGGACGAGCGCCACAACGCCTGCCACGAGACTCTACGACAAACGGTTCACGAGTTATGAAAGGGGGCGTGGCTAATGTGTAGGGGGCGGGGATAACCTTCACCAATGAAACAGGCACTCTCTGCTGAGTGATATGACACCTCCCGCAAGACTCTACGACAAACGGTTCATAAGTTATAAAAAGGGGGCGGGGCTAATGTTTTGGGGCGGAGCTATGAGTATATTTTTTCATATACATGTCATCAGAACTGGACCACCATCATACCTGAGAGATTTGGGGCAGATCGGACTATGTACAGTTGAGTTACAACAACTTCCTGTTTCATGGCGAATGGCTCAAAATGGCCGCCACGCCACGGTCAGGTCGTTCAGTGAAAACTCACCATTTTGATAACTTTTCATCCTCAAGGTCTTAAGATGGTCCTGACCAAATTTCAAGTTGATTTGATTAAATCTATAGGAGGAGGTCGTTAAAGTACACGGCCTACAAAACGCTAAAAACGGGCGAAAATCGCATATTAAATTCTACATGGCTGACTTCCTGTTGAGTTTTGGGCACACCTCCAAGAGGCTTTTTTGTGCGTCTCCACATGTTACATCTGTCTGCCAAATTTCATACATGTAGGTGAACCCGGAGTGAGGGGCTCAATTTTTCCAATTTTCTAGGGGGCGCTAGCGAGTCATTTTGCAACGGCTGAGCCCGAGACCCTTAAAATATCACATTTTTCACCGCATCTGATAAGCATTCCAAGCTTAACAACTTTTTGAGATGGCTAAGGTCGTCGAAAAGGCTATTCATTTCGGAGAAAAAAAAGAAGACGAATAAACGCTACAGTTTCATTAGGACCTTCGCTTGCCCGACGTTGTCGGTGCTCGGGCCCTAACAAGACTGACAGGATGACTGGCTAACATTAGCTAGCTAGCTAGCTTGTCTTGAGCAACCCTCCAGGAAGAGCGCCAGTCGTTGATCTCAACTTTCGTAGTGTCCAAACGGCGGTACTACAACGTCCGTGTCCGTCACGTGATGCCATCGGGCCCAAAAATACTTTTTCCCATAGACTTCCATTGGGAAAGAGACGACTGTAACTCAGAGGATCATTTATTTTGAGGTGAATCAACTCTCCAGTATGAACTCTCTAATAGTCCTGATTCAAATCATTAAGTCCTAAAAGTTGTAAAACGCACTAATACCTGAATCCAGAGTTATTATTTCACGATGTTAGCGTGATGTTAACACCGTGACGTCATCACTAAAGGGTCTATTCTGCTGTTACAGTATCAGGTCTTTAAGGGTAGACATTGTAACTGAATCACATTTAGTCTGACCCTCCCCTGGGACCAGTTTGTCATGGGTAACCCTACCAGGAGCTCAGAGCTCCAGACAACACAGCTCCCAGGATCAACAGGTACACAAACCCCTCCACCACGGTAAGGTAGTGATTCATACAGGGGAACATTACTGTGTTGTTGAGTCAGGTGTAAAGAGGTCTCTGACATATCAGATGAACTGATGGTGTGCTGCTTTTTCATCAGCAGCTGCAAACCATTCTGATCTTTTGTCCGGATGTTTTTTATATTTCCTGACAAGAAAAAGTCCAACTATTCCAGAACACAGCAGAAGACCTGCTACTCCCAGTCCAACGTATACATGAGTGAAGTCTCCATTCACTGGGTCATCAGTCTCGGGGTCTCCTTTCTGTGAATCTGAGGATCAAAATACACATTAGTCAGGAAACCACTGACTAGTTCCTCTTCTATATTTCTCATGTTTGATCAACCTGGAATAAACTGCAGCTACAAACTCACCTGTAACCTCCAGCTGGATGCTGTTGATTGGCTCACTGTCAAGGACGGCTCTCTTTCTACGACTTGAACGACCTGTTTTAACCCGACACCTGTATGTTCCTCTGTCTTCACTTCTCACATTCTTCAGAACTAAAGAGGCGTCTCCATTCTGCATCTTCCTGTCCTCCAGCTCCACCCTGTCCTTAAAGGATGGATGCTGTTCTTTTGGGTGAGGGTATCCATCGATGACTAAGAAGACGTACTTTGGCTCCAGGTCATCTCTGGTCCACTCTACAACATCGATGGAGGCATCGCCAGCGTCACATTTCAGAATGACATTCTCTCCAGGGTGTGCTGTTTGCAGATGTAGGTCTGAAAAACAATAATAAACAATAATTAATATCCAGATTAAAAAGTGATTCCTGTCATTGTTTGTCTCTTCAGTCTGTAGAACACTAAATAACAAACCAACACCACGTGCTCTGCTGGGGGGGGGATGTGATGCTGCTTGTGCTTCAGCTAGAGTTGTTCTGATACGACCCAGGATTCAGTATCAGGTATCAGCGAGTACGTCAGGCTACACACCGATCTGATACCATCAGTTATTCACCCAGAAGAAAATCTACCTGTCTAACCAGATATCAGTTCTTCTTCTTCTCCGCTCCACTGTGCTGTCACCCTGGAGGAGTAAGTCTGCCACTGACTACGACTGTTTTAAAACAGAGAAGAAGAACTGACTGCAGGTAGTTTGTCACGTGACGATAGCAAACAACAACAGAGCGGTGATGTTGGAGAGAGTAACGGTAGCAAAGAGTAACGGTAGCAAAGAGTATAGAAGCGAAGAGACGAAACTCCTCTGTCCTCATCTTGGACTGAAAACACTCATTATATTTTATAATATTTTATTGTTCAACACAGGATGTTTCAGTGGAATATGACAATAGAAGAGAAATAATTTAGTTTTACTTTTGTACGCCACAAGTTATTATTATACTAGTCCGTATTCGGTATCGTCCAACACTGCAAGTTCAGGTATCAGAATCTAGGACTGGACCATTAACCTATCTCCTGATTTGATACTATCACGATACTTGGGTGCCGATTGTGATTTTTAAGTATTGCAATTCGATATATATATATATATATAAAATATATGAAAATCATTAAAAAGAATCCTGATAAAAAGGTGAATGGATATTTTCCCACCTTCATCAGAATCAGGATGAAAAAATGGTACCAGAACATCTGTAGTTTCAGCACAGCTGTTGCTTCAACCTGGTCTGTTGTTCAGCCAATCACAGCACAATGCACACACCACGCCCCCCCCCCTCTCTCTGTCTCTCTCTCTCTGTCTCTGTCTCTGTCTCTCTCTCTCTCTAGGTCTCTCTCTCTGTCTCTCTCTCTCTCTCTCCCTCTCTCTCTCTCTCCCTCCTTCCTCTTCTCTGACTCTACTTGAAGTCTTGTTTAAACTGCTCATTAATCTAAACAGTGTGAAACAGTGTGTCTGATCACTCTTTATATATTTCAGAGTAACTGACTGAGCTGAATACATCACTTATTAATCACAAACACAAAACTGTAGAAGGAAATACATTTAAATACATTTGAACTATTTCATGTAAAACAAAATGAAGATGGTATAATTCTACATCAGAGGTCAGAGATCTGTGTTCTCCATCTCTATCTGTATGAATCAGTTAATAATGAGAGGTCATATTTACCAGAAGCTGCTCCAGACAGAAAGAACAGCAGGATGATGAGAGCAGCCATGAGAGCTGAGACGATGTTGGTCTGCTGCTGGATCTCTCTCTCTCTGTCTCTCTCTCTGTCACAAGTCTCTGAGTCTACTGAGCATTTACAGGAATCCGTTGGAAGGCAGTCAGTGGTTTCATGTATGAGTGCAGAGTGGGTGGAGCTCAGGGCGGGTTACATGAGGACATGAGGGAACTGAACTCACTCAGTGTTTTTCCACTGTGTACTCTCTGTGGACTTCCGTATACTGCCTTGAATCCTGTAGTTAGAGCAGCACAGTCAGCTTTAACAACATTAAGATGCTTATTAGAGAGAAGTTGTGGAGTACATGTGATCTGTAACTCAGGTTATTTAAAACTATTTAGGAAGATTTATTACAGACTGTTTTAGTTGTAGCTGGCTGTTCCTGCTGGCTGTCTGAATCAGAATCAGAATCTCGTTTATTGACAGGTGTATAGATAGATAGATAAATAGATAAATTGATAGATAGTAACTTTATTGATCCTGATGGAAATTCAAGTTTCCAGCATCACAGTTCCATAGTGCAACACATGTTAGTAAAAAGGCAGTAAAAAAGTTAGTAGTGCAAAGTACAAAACAATATGCAAGATATAAAAATACAAGATGAAGAAGAAAACTGTTGAAACTGAATATAGTGCAGAGTAACAGCTGTGATACACGACTACTAAAGAAGTGAATATAGTGCAGAAGAGACTGTTAAAAGTGAGTATAGTACATTATTATCTGTCCTGTAGACCTGTCCTTTCCTCTGCCACCGTCACCAGAGAGTCCAGCTCAATGCCGACCACAGAGCCGGCCCGTCTGATCAGCTTGTCCAGCCTCGAGGTGTCCCTCTTAGTTGTGCTGCCCCCCCAGCACATCACAGTGTAGAAAAGGACGCTGGCGACCACAGATTGGTAGAACATCTGCAGGAGCTTTGTGCAGATGTTAAATGATCCCAGCCTCCTCAGGAAGTCCAGTCTGCTTTGGCCCTTCCTGTAGAGGTGGTCAGTGTTTATTGTCCAGTCCAGTTTGTTGTCCAGCTGCAGCCAGAGGTACTTGTAGGTACCCACGACCTCCACCTCGTTCCCATCGATCTGGACTGGTCGTGGGGGTGGTCGAGACTTCCTGAAGTCTATGACCATCTCTTTGGTTTTTGAGGTGTTGAGCTGCAGGTGGTTGGAGTGACACCAGGCGACAAAGTCCCCCACCAGGCTCCTGTACTCCTCCTCCTGATCACCCCCAACACACCCCATAATGGCCGTGTCATCAGCGAACTTCTGAATGTGACATTATTCAGAGATGTAGTTGAAGTCTGCTGTGTAAAGGGTGAAGAGAAGGGGGGTCAGTACAGTCCCCTGTGGAGCACCGGTGTTGCTGACCACAGTGTCAGATGTGATGTCCTGAGATCAACATTCTGTAACCAGGAAAACCACTCAACAGCTCAACATGGCCCTCTACTGGCTCACAGGCTGTCTGTCAACCAGCCGTCTCCACTGAGCATGAGCAGCTGACTGCTAACCAACACACACACACACACACACACACACACACACACGCACACACACTCTCCTCTACTAGTTAACCCTTTAAACTACTGAGACACACTCCTCTACTAGTTAACCCTTTAAACTACTGAGACACACTCCTCTACTAGTTAACCCTTTAAACTGAGCGGACCAGAGCAGACCATGGAGTGGACCGTGGAGCGGACCTAAGGGGACCAGAGCGGACCATGGAGCGGACCAAAGTGGACCATGGAGCGGACCATGGAGCAGACCAAAGCGGACCAGAGCGGACCATGGAGCAGACCAAAGCGGACCAGAGCGGACCATGGAGCGGACCGTGGAGCGGACATAAGGGGACCAGAGCGGACCATGGAGCGGACCAAAGTGGACCAGAGCGGACCATGGAGCGGACCAAAGTGGACCAGAGCGGACCATGGAGCGGACCAAAGTGGACCAGAGCGGACCATGGAGCGGACCACGGAGCGGACCAAAGCGGATCATGCGGACCAGAGCGGACCATGGAGCGGACCATGGAGCTGACCATGGAGCGGACCATGGAGCGGACCAAAGCGGACCATGGAACGGACCATGGAACGGACCATTGAGCGGACCAAAGCGGACCATGGAGCGGACCATGGAGCGGACCAAAGTGGACCAGAGCGGACCATGGAGCGGACCACGGAGCGGACCACGGAGCGGACCAAAGCGGATCATGGAGCGGACCAGAACGGACCATGTAGCGGACCAAAGCGGACCATGGAGCGGACCATAGCGGACCAGAGCGGACCATGGAACGGACCATGGAGCTGACCATGGAGCGGACCAAAGCGGACCAGAACGGACCATGTAGCGGACCAAAGCGGACCATGGAGCGGACCATAGCGGACCAGAGCGGACCATGGAACGGACCATGGAGCTGACCATGGAGCGGACCAAAGCGGACCAGAGCGGACCATGGAGCGGACCATGGAGCAGACCATGGAGCGGACCAGAGCGGACTGGACCGGACCATGGAGCGGATCATGGAGCGGAGCATGGAGCGGACCGGACCAGACCGGACCATGGAGCGGATCATGGTGCGGATCATGGTGCGGACCGGACCATTGACCGGACCATGGAGCGGACCAGAGCGGACCATGGAGCAGACCATGGACCGGACCGGACCGGCCCATGACCAGAGCCAACCGGAGCGGACCGTAGCGAAGCTACCAGCTACCAGCTACCATGGATGGATCATCAGAGGGGCGGGGCTGAGGCATGATGTAGTGGAAGCTGTAGAATCCTGGAATCCTATTGGCTGGAAAAAGAAAAAACTCCAGATGTGTGAATGCGTAAATTAACAGATTTATTAATTTAACGGAACACTCAAAAGTCAGATATAGTCGTCTAAATATAAATAGCTTCAAAGAGTGTAATAGATGAATGGATTACACCTATTTTGACCCTGTTTATAGAATCTGGCGTCTATGAGTATTTAAACATCCTTTCACCTGCTCCTCCTCTCTGACGGTGTGAAACGGACTCATGAGGAAGTAAAAATAAATAAATATAAAAATATAATTCAAAGCGGTAAACACCCACAACATAAAGTCAGCTGTCCTTCCTGCATCTGTCAGTTTAAACTGTGTTGTTTTTAGTCTGGATTATGACTTAAACTTCTTCATATGTGTGTGATATTATCATATAATCACCGCACTGAGCTCTGATTGGTCAGTAGGCGGTGCTTTCATAGGAGTTGATCTCTTCTCTGGAACATAACCTGCTCTGGAGCAGGTTAGCCGTTCAGCATCAGTTACCATGGTGATCAAATCAAATCAAATCAATTTATTTTTGTGTAGCGTCAAATCACAACAGAAGTTATCTCAAGACGCTTTATATATAGAGCAGGTCTATGACCGGACACCAGAGTTTAGAGACCCAACAGGATCCACCAAGCGCACTGTGGCCAGGAAAAACTCCCCGATTACTGGGAAGAGACCTGGAGCAGAACCGGGCGCAGGGCGGGCGGCCATCTGCCGAGACCGGCTGGGGGGATAGATAGATAGATAGAGAGAGAGAGAGAGAGAGAGATAGATAGAGAGAGAGAGAGAGAGAGAGAGATAGAGAAGCAGCCACAATAGCAGTCTAGCAGCTGTAATAGCTAATACAAGTAGGACTGATAACACAAAACCAATAGTGGTGGATGGAAAGAGTGATAATCTTGCTGGGAGCTCTTGATGTCTTTGGCAGTGATTGAGAAGTGTTATTCTCCAGGCTGCCACATTGTCACTAGGTGTTGGAAATCCCTCGTTAGCATTGGTAGTCCCTCGTATAGACGTAGTTAATTAATGATGGTAGCAGTTGGTGTCAAGCAGGCACCGACGCGGCAGCAGATGCAGCCACAATACCGGAGACCATCAAGATCCAGGTGAAACCCGACTCCAAGTGTACCCATGCTCCAGGTATAACCTCGCTCCCGGTGTGATCCCGCTCCAGGTATGACCTCGCTCCAGGTGTGACCCCAGATCTACCCAGCGTCAGTTACCATGGAGATCTACCCCGGTAAGAAGTAAACCAGCTTCGTAGTTTGGAAAACCCAGAGTTAACCCTGAAGTTACCTCGATAACCACAAATCCTGCTTCGTAGTACAGAACTCTGGTTTGCTCCACTTCTTACCCAATATGAACTGAGTGTTTCTGGTATTGTGATATCAGTGGTGCACAGCCTCATTTGGTTCATGTGGAGGTGTGACGTTTAAAGGACATTAGTTTTCTTTTACTCTAGATTTTCTGACGAATACACAAAACTATATTTCCTGTTAACTGCGTGGCAGAAAACCACAACAGTGTCAGATACACAAAGAGGAAGGAGGTGGGCTTTACTCGGTGTGACTGATAGATGTCACGGTGCTGATTTCAGATGACCAAGAGTTGAAATGGAGGAATCATACTTACAGCTGCTGGGTGAGTCTTAAACTAAATGTGTGTTTGTTTTATCAGTCCTAAAACATGTCTGGTGTTCAGAGAGCTGCAGTGAGTTTTAGAGGGAATGACTCTGACAGCGTCAAGAGATCAAATACGTCATGTTAGCTAAGACAGGAAAGCACGAACTTCATTGATGTAGATACAAAAAAACTACAAAGAGACTCAACACGACTACAGAGAGATGAAAAACAACTACAAAGAGACGCAAAACAACTACAAAGAGACACAAAACAACTACAAAGAGACTCAACATGACTACAAAGAGACGCAAAACAACTACAAAGAGACTCAACATGACTACAAAGAGACGCAAAACAATTACAAAGAGACTCAACACGACTAGAAAGAGACACCTAACGACTGGCTGTTGTTCTACAACCAGAGTTGTTTTCTGTTTTGATGTCTTATTGAATGTGAAACGTCATCTCTCCTCAGTCCTGACCTCCCTGCTGAGCTGCACAGCAAACCAAGGTCAGTAAACTTCCTCTACGGTATTCTTCTTCTCTACAATAAAATGATGAACACAGTTTTAACGGCTGCAGTTTGCACAGCCTGGACAGCCAGAGCTAAAACTGCTCGTATCAAAATGTCAAGTGATTCAGAAATGGTGTAAAAGAAACGTCTTCTTTTTATGTTGCGTACGGGAGGAAGCTAGTGGACTCAATGACAGGAGGATTATGGAGTAAATGGTTCAAAAGATAAATAAAGAAAAACAATATTCACAAATAACACATAACTTTAAGAGATAAACTTGAAAACACACAGAAGCAGAAAGAGTTTGTCTCCAGTACTGAAACACAGAGATCAGTGAAGTTTAGCAGTGAACATAGTCAGTGAGAAAGTAGGAATATGAGGAATGTGGACACAACGAGTCCTGTCTGCATCTCTCTGTCTCCTCCTCCCTCCAGCTCGTCTGACTCTGAGTCCCAGCAGCTCTCAGATGTTTAAAGGACAGTCTGTCTCTCTGAGCTGTGAGGAGGACGACTCTGCTGGATGGACTCTGTGGAGGAACACCACCGATGAAACCAGGACTCAGTGTGGAGCTGGCTGGGGAAAACCTGCTGGTTCCTCCTGTAACATCAGCTACATGGTCGCATGGGACAGTGGAGTTTACTGGTGTGAGTCCAGAGAGGGAGCAACCAGTAACACCATCACCATCACCGTCACTGGTAAGATCAGCCTGTAGTATTGTAGTATTGATGACGCTGTGTGTAAAGGGATGAAATGCTGTAGTGTGTCTCTGTGTTGAGGTGGACCAGTGATCCTGCAGAGTCCTGTCCTCCCTGTGATGGAGGGAGATAACGTCACTCTGCTCTGTAGGACAAAGACGTCCTCCAGCCTCCCAGCTGATTTCTATAAAGATGGCGCCCTCATCAGGACTGAGCCTGCAGGTCACATGACCCTCCACCATGTTTCCAGGTCTGATGAAGGCCTCTACAAGTGTCTCATCAGCAGTGATGAGTCTCCACCCAGCTGGCTCACTGTCACAGGTGAGAAAAATAATCATTCTTTCCTTTATTGACTTAAAGAGTAACACCTGGCTGAACAGGTGTCCCCTCTGTCCTGCACCTGTAACCATGCCAACAGTGATGTCACAGTGAACTGACTCGACACGACTACAAAGAGACTCAAAACAACCACAAAGAGACTCAACCCAACTACGAAGAGACACAAAACAACTACAAAGAGACACAAAACAACTACAAAGAGACTGAAACAACTACAAAGTCTCTCAAACGACTACAAAGAGACTCATAACGAATACAAATAGAAACAAAACGACTACAAAGACACTCAACACGACTACAAAGAAACTCAAACGACTACAAAGAGACACAAAAGAACTACAAAGAGACTCATAACAACTACAAAGAGACTCATAACGACTACCAAGAGACTCATAACAACTACAAAGAGACACAAAAGAACTACAAAGAGACTCATAACAACTACAAAGACACTCATAACGACTACAAAGGAACTCATAACAACTACAAAGAGACTCAACAACTACAAAGAGACTCATAACAACTACAAAGAGACTCAACAACTACAAAGAGACTCATAACAACTACAAAGGGACTCATATAACTACAAAGAGACACAAAACGACTACAAAGAGACTCAAACACCTACAAACAGACGCAAAACGACTACAAAGACACACAAACCGGCAAAGAGACACGAAACGACTACAAAGACACTCAAACGACTAGAAAGACACACAAAATAACTACAAAGACACAAAAGGACTATAAAGAGATGCAAAACGAATACAAAGAGACACAAAACGACTACAAAGATACTCAAAACGACTACAAAGACAAAACGACCTCAAAGACACGAAAGTACTAGACTATAAAAGACACACAAAATGACTACAAAGACACAAAAGGACTATAAAGAGATGCAAAACGACTACAAAGATACTCAAAACGACCTCAAAGACACGAAAGTACTAGACTATAAAGAGATGATAAATGTACTTTGACTTTTTGGTTTGGCCCATGATGTCCTATCCACTAACATGGAGGGTGCGGGGTTAATGAGCTATACTGCAGCCGGCCACCAGGGGGCGATGCTGATGTGTTGGCTTCACCTCTGGAGAGCTGTCATGTCGGCCATCTTTATACACAGTTTATGGTTTAATCTTATTACTTTATGAACAGTTTTAAGTTTAATAATTATTTTTGGTTCATTTTTAGGGAAACCCACCACGACATCTTCTACTACAACCTCCTCTTCCTCACCCACCTCTTCCTCACCCAACTCTTCCTCTTCCTCACCCACCTCTTCCTTGGTGTGGTTTACTGTTCCACCTGTCTGTGTACTGGTTGTACTGGTTGTACTGGTTGTACTGGTGAGACGATGCATCCGTAGGAAACCTAAAGGTTAGACACAGACTCAGACAACTGTGCTGCAGTTCACATTTAAACTTCACATCCTATTAACATTTAAAGGTGTCAAGTTACAGTTTTCAACTCTACCTACAAGGTCCGTTTAGTGTGCTCTGGAGCTTTTGATCGTATCACATGATCTTCCTCAGCAGATGAAGTTTACATTTCTGTTTTATGATTGAAACTGATTTAAATGTTCTGTTCATCCTGGTTCCTTTCAGCTGCTGACGTAGACGTTGGAGTTGATGACGTCACATACAGTGATGTCAAAACATCACGTGACCTACAACAGCCAATCAGACGGAGCACAGGTAAAGATGGTTTTATTGATTATATATCTATATAAATATCTTATATCCTGAGTTTCAGAACGTGAGAGGACATTTTGGAAAACAAGCATTTTTATAAAATGAGGATATTTTGAATCCTGTAATTCAAATATAAAGTCAGTGTTTTTAGTGCGTGTAGTTTCAGACTGCAGCGAGGTCTATTTTAGTCGATGATAATGGGTGTTGTGTTCTGCATGCGTTTCCTGTTTTGTACCCTGTGGGTTCAACAGCTCTGTGGTCGTCCAGTTTCGTCTTCCTGATAGAAACACACGGCCGAGTCCTGACGTGCACATCTCTCACTGTTAATGAAACAAAGATGATGTTAATAAGTTATACATCTTATTGTACATTCTGATCACATATCTAAAATGAGAGGATGTGTTTTACTCAAACACCGTTATTGATCCGTTTATTGAATAAAAACAGTAAAAAACTATCAGAAAATAACTATTATTATTATTATTATTAATAATAATAATAATAATAATAATAATAATAATAATAGTAACAATAATAATAATCAGGATTTTTTTGTTCCCTTAATAAAAATGACATAAACCTAAATCATAACAAATAAAGTAATATGTACATATAATAACAGATAGTAACTGTAAATATATTATAAAATAAGGGAGGAGAAACAATTATGATAATACTACTACTAATAAAGAAATATTAATAAATAAAAATAAATAAATACAATCAATTCACACAATATATTCCCAGAAAGGAATTATTATTATTATTATTATTATTATTATAAATTATTATAATAATAATAAATAACAAAAATGCATAAAAGTGGTAAATAATAATAATAAAGACATATTGATACATAAAAATACATTAATTAATAAAATAAATTCACACAATATATTCCCATAAAGGAATTATTATTATTATTATTATTATTAATAATAATAAATAATATAAAAATGCATACAAGTGGTTAATAATAATAATAATAATAATAATACAAATAAAAGACATATTAATAAAAAAAACATAAATTAATCAAATAAATTCACACACCAAATTCCCAGAAAAGAAGTATTATTGATTGTAGTAGGAGCTTAAATAATGTGAATATTATTTGTACTGTGTTAGTACTAGCAGTACTAACACTAGCAGTATATACACTAGCAGTACTAACACTAGCAGTACTAACACTAGCAGTACTAACACTAGCAGTGCTGGTATCAGTTGTAGTACCTGCAGTACTGTAAGTTGCCTGTATTTTATTTGACAGAGAGTGATCCAGCTGTAGTCTACTCAGCAGTCAGGAGACCAGAAGACGTCAGTTATGGACAGGTCGTCTTCAGAGACGCCACATCAAACAGGACGAGAGGTACAGCTGCTCCTCTTTGTCTCCATCAGAGACCAACACATGGAACATCTGTTAGAAACATCTGTTAGAGAAGAACACAGACCAGTTCAGTTTAGTTCTTATCAAACTAACAATAGGAAATAGTGACATAGTTGGGACTATTTTCAGCAGCGGATTAATCCTTATGTGGTGCTCTAGTGAGTAAATAAACTTCAGTGTGAGTTCATGGTGACGAAGGAATACGACACTTTTCACAGTTATACCTTAAGATGATACACACAATACCAAATAATGATTATCTCCCAGCTCAAAGTAAGATCTGAGGCACAATTTACTATAAAACAACTACAAAGAGACGCAAAACGACTACAAAGAGACTCATAACAACTACAAAGAGGCTCATAACAACTACAAAGAGACTCATAACAACTACAAAGAGACTCAACGACTACAAAGAGACTCAACAACTACAAAGAGACTCAACAACTACAAAGAGGATCATAACAACTACAAAAGACTCATAACAACTACAGAGACACTCATAACGACTACAGAGAGACTCATAACAACTATAAAGAGTCTCATAACTACTACAAAGAGACTCATAACAACTATAAAGAGACTCATAACTACTACAAAGAGACTCATAACAACTATAAAGAGACTCATAACTACTACAAAGAGACTCATAACAACTACAAAGAGATTCATAACAACTACAAAGAGACTCATAACTACTACAAAGAGACTCATAACTACTACAAAGAGACTCAACAACTACAAAGAGACTCTTAACAACTACAAAGAGACTCAACAACTACACAGAGGATCATAACAACTACAAAAGACTCATAACAACTACAGAGACACTCAACAACTACAAAGAGACTCATAACAACTACAAAGAGACTCATAACAACTACAAAAAGACTCATAACAACTACAAAGAGACTCAACAACTACAAAGAGGCTCATAACAACTACAAAGAGACTCATAACAACTACAAAGAGACTCAACGACTACAAAGAGACTCAACGACTACAAAGAGACTCAACAACTACAAAGAGGATCATAACAACTACAAAAGACTCATAACAACTACAAAAGAGACTCAACAACTACAAAGAGGCTCATAACAACTACAAAGAGACTCATAACAACTACAAAGAGACTCATAACAACTACAAAAAGACTCATAACAACTACAAAGAGACTCAACAACTACAAAGAGGCTCATAACAACTACAAAGAGACTCATAACAACTACAAAGGGACTCAACGACTACAAAGAGACTCATAACAACTACAAAGAGACTCATAACAACTACAAAGAGACTCAACGACTACAAAGAGACTCAACAACTACAAAGAGGATCATAATAACTACAAAAGACTCATAACAACTACAGAGACACTCATAACGACTACAGAGAGACTCATAACAACTATAAAGAGTCTCATAACTACTACAAAGAGACTCATAACAACTATAAAGAGACTCATAACTACTACAAAGAGACTCATAACTACTACAAAGAGACTCATAACAACTACAAAGAGACTCATAACTACTACAAAGAGATTCATAACAACTACAAAGAGACTCATAACTACTACAAAGAGACTCAACAACTACAAAGAGACTCATAACTACTCAAAGAGACTCAAAACAAATACATATTTCATGTACGTATCATAACAACGGCTTGTATATCCGCCGTTCTCGATCTACCGCCGCCTGCTGGTGTGGAGAGTTATTTCCTCTCATGCACGCGCAGTACGTACGTGCTAACTAGCAGTCGGCTGTAGTCAGTTATGGACAGGTCGTCTTCAGAGACGTCACATCAAACAGGACGAGAGGTACAGCTGCTCTTTGTTTGTTTGAACCAGGCTAGCTGTTTCCCCCCGCTTCCAGTCTTTATGCTAAGCTAGGCTAACCACATCCGGACTCCAGCTCCGTACTGAACACACTCAGGAGACCTCTCGCTCTCAGACAGGAAGAGAAGAAGAGTGTTTCCCAAAGAGTTGAACTCTTCCTTTAAATGGATATTGGTAGTATATGGAGGACAAAACCTGCCAAAATCAATAATAAATATGTTTTAATTTTAATATTATTAATATTATTTTTGCTGCATTTAATGGCATATTAATTTATTCATTGAGTAATTTATTAATCAATTTATTTATTTTTGATTTTGGCAGGTTCTATTCTTTTAAATGGACATTGGTAGTAAATGGAGGACAGAACCTGCCAAAATCAAAAATAAATAAATAAATTACTCGATAAATAAATGAATATGCCATTAAATGCACCAAACATCATATTAAAAATAAATGTAGGCATTAATTAATTGATAAAATGTGTCATAAATGGATATTTCTGTTTTATTTGGCTTCTTTCTTTCTTTCTTTACCTTTTTATTAATTCCCCGTTTTATCTACTCTTCTATTTAATTTACCTTTTTATTCGTTTATTTTTATTAACTTTGATGTATTTAGTTTGCATTTATTTTTAATTTAATTAATTAATTCATTCATTAATTCATTATTTTCCCTTTGCAATTTAACGGTAAACAATTATGATTTAATCGGTTCTATGAGAGCACACATTGACATTATTTATTAGTGTTTGTTCAAACACATAACAAGACTATTATTATTATTATTATTATTAATGATAATAATAATAACATATTCCAACATATATAATGATGTTACACTTTATTATCTTTTTTTAATGCCTTTTATTAACGATTTTTCCCTCTTT
Source organism: Sebastes umbrosus (assembly GCF_015220745.1). Taxonomy (NCBI): domain Eukaryota; kingdom Metazoa; phylum Chordata; class Actinopteri; order Perciformes; family Sebastidae; genus Sebastes; species Sebastes umbrosus. The sequence goes on from NC_051290.1 coordinate 362,817, forward strand.
TATTTTACACAGTTCATTTCCTGATACTTTATACTTCTACATCTACTCAGATATTGTACTTGTTTTTACTTCACTGTATTTATTGTACTAGTTTCCTTTTAGATAAATCAGCTCCGATATGCAGCGATCTGACTCGACTTGTTTGTGTGTTCAGAGTTTCCACCAGAGCCGGAGGTCGTCTACTCTTCACTGAGGTAGACCTCCACACCTTCACACCGGTCCAACACCGGTCCAACACCACTCCAACACCACTCCAACACCGGTCCAACACCGGTCCAAAACCGGTCCAACACCGGTCCAACACCGGTCCAACACCACTCCAACACCGGTCCAACACCACTCCAACACCGGTCCAACACCACTCCAACACCGGTCCAACACCACTCCAACACCACTCCAACACCGGTCCAACACCGGTCCAAAACCGGTCCAACACCGGTCCAACACCGGTCCAACACCACTCCAACACCGGTCCAACACCACTCCAACACCGGTCCAACACCGGTCCAACACCAGTCCAACACCGGTCCTACACCGCTCCAACACCGGTCCAACACCGGTCCAACACCGGTCCAACACCGGTCCGACACCAGTCCAACACCGGTCCGACACCACTCCAACACCGGTCCAACACCGGTCCAACACCACTCCAACACCGGTCCAACACCACTCCAACACCGGTCCAACACCGGTCCAACACCAGTCCAACACCGGTCCAACACCGCTCCAACACCGCTCCAACACCGGTCCAACACCAGTCCAACACCAGTCCAACCAGTGAAGTCCAGCTGGCCTGTAACTGGTCCCAGAACCCGTCAAAGCCAGAACACTTATTGTTTTAGTTCTTATCCGGATGTGTTGACTCTGACTGAAGCAGCTGCAGTTCCTCCAGAAGTGTTTCAGTACGATGCTCAACGTGATGATGATAATGATGAACTGTTATTTATATATTGTATATTCGTGTCAGCTGGTTGCTCTGCAGGATGAATACACGTTGGTGTCGCTGGTTGTTTTCCTCGTGTGGTTCTGTGGGTTTCACTACGCTGACAGACGGAACATTTGACTTGTTCTGGTTTGGTTGTGGCTAACCGAGAGACACGTCTCTACAGAGCAGATCACTAGAGAACAAACACACCGCAGACTATAAACGGCATCAACATCATCCAGCGGCTGGAAACTAAGCACCGCTCAGAAAGCTTCGGTGCAGAGCGTCTGTCTGCGGGAGGAGCTTTGATTCTGTGACGTTGAGACGCCGTTTAAACGTTTCAGAAACAGACCAGAGGTACAACGTGAAGACATCACTAGCTGGCTGCAGGTAAAGGACAGGTTTCCTGTCCGTATGAACACAGCTGGAACACAGCTGGAACACAGCCGGTTCACAGTCGAATCCCAGCTGGATCCCAGTCGAGTCCCAGCTGGAACACAGCTGGATCACGGCCGGTTCCCAGCCGAGGGTACTGTATGTCCTGTCAACAACAACAACAACAACAACAATAACGGTGCATATTTACCAGCGCAGCAGCAATTCTAAAAGTCTCTGCATGTTTCTCCTGACAGTGAACAGTTTGACAAACATCTGCATGTTTATTAAAACCCGTATTGTTCTGTGTTCTGTGTTCTGTGTTCTGTATAGTTACAGATGAGTGGAACCACAAGGTGTAAAGGCTGTAGGACACTGAGTTCATTACCAACATTAAAACAGCTTTCAGGAGTTAGTCAGTGTCGCCTCCTAGTGGTGCTCTGTTGTACTGCATCTCCCCTGTCCTCAAAGGCAACACTCTGAATCACTGACCTGACAATCAATCAATCAATCAATCAATCAATCAATCAATCAATGACCAGGGTTATCTGACCCAACCCTTCTTTGGTCAGTTCAAACCAAGTCAGTTAATGAGGATTCAGATACGACCTGGGTCCCAACCTGTGACTGAGCATGCTCAGAGATCACACCAAACTCTCCCACAATGCAATGCAGCCACAAACACACACAGCAGCAGAAAAAAGTCATTCATCACAGAGACGTGTTGTTGTACTCACCTGTCTGAACGTCCCTCTGTGAGCCCGCTGCACCTGCAGAGGAGGACACACAGTGTTGGCATTTAGCATGTTGTTAGCCACGACCAGCATGCACCTGTTGGTGATCACACTTTAGGAGTAAATCATCATGTCGGTGCAGTCAGACTCCAGCAGGCAGCAGAGCAGCTTCACTTTGTTCTACACATTTTCACATAAAGTCCAGAAACAGGAAGTTAAACAGTGAGAGATCCCACTGTGTGGCGCATATTTTGTATTATAGAAAGAAAAGATTATTACATTTTTAAATAAGAATACGAAGAAAATTAGGATTTTCTACCAACCAATCAGCAGTGAGCTGGACGACGGTAAACAGAAATATAACTGCAGGCATCAACCTGAGTTCATTAATATGTGACAGACTGCAGGAAAACAAGAGGGAGGAGACCTCAGATCAGTTCTATCTCAGTGTTTCTGGGATAAAATAAAGTTGGACTGCATTCCAACCACATGACAGATGTTGAGTCAGTGTTGAGCTGTATATATATATATATATATATGTATGTATATATACATATATATATATATAGAGTATATAAACTGGAAAAACAAAGTTCAGAAACTTGTGTTTGGTGGATTATTTCTCTGTTGTTACAATGCTAATGGTCATTGTATTCTACATGGCTGGAAAGCCTGTTTATTTACCTTCACAATGATGTCCAACTTGTAAGGATCATGAATTTGTGGGATGAGCAGCACGGCTGATGATGTGGGGAGCGCCCAAGAAAAATTTGCCAAAATGCTCCGTCAATTGGTATTTATTTCCATGTTTGTTTCATGCTGTGTTGATTTATGAGTGTGTCTCAGTAGTTTAAAGGGTTAACTAGTAGAGGAGAGTGTCTCAGTAGTTTAAAGGGTTAACTAGTAGAGGAGTGTCTCAGTAGTTTAAAGGGTTAACTAGTAGAGGAGAGTGTCTCAGTAGTTTAAAGGGTTAACTAGTAGAGGAGTGTGTCTCAGTAGTTTAAAGGGTTAACTAGTAGAGGAGAGTGTGTCAGTAGTTTAAAGGGTTAACTAGTAGAGGAGAGTGTCTCAGTAGTTTAAAGGGTTAACTAGTAGAGGAGAGTGTGTCAGTAGTTTAAAGGGTTAACTAGTAGAGGAGAGTGTGTCAGTAGTTTAAAGGGTTAACTAGTAGAGGAGAGTGTGTCAGTAGTTTAAAGGGTTAACTAGTAGAGGAGAGTGTCTCAGTAGTTTAAAGGGTTAACTAGTAGAGGAGAGTGTGTGTTAGCAGTCAGCTGCTCATGCTCAGTGGAGACGGCTGGTTGACAGACAGCCTGTGAGCCAGCAGAGGGCCATGTTGACCTGTTGATTTCTCATCGTCACATCCTCTGGACCGGGGTCGCACAGCCGAGTCAACGCGGGTTAACCCTTTCAGACACATCAACCCTGGTTGAGTCCTCGTGTGAAAGGGTTAACAGTGTTGATCTCAGGTTTATACTGAAGTTGATCAGACTTCAGATGAAAGTGTTCCAGCTGGGATTGAAGCTTTCTGACCAGTTTAAATGATACTGGTGAACAGACACACAGCAGGAACAGCCAGCTACAACTAAAACAGACTGTAAGAAATAGTTTTAAATAACCTGAGTTACAGATCACATGTACTCCAGAACTTCTCTCTAATAAACATCTTAATGTTGTTAAAGCTGACTGTGCTGCTCTAACTACAGGATTCAAGACAGTATGCGGAAGTGTAAAAACACTGAGTCAGTTCAGTTCCCTCATGTCCTCAGGAAACCCGCCCTGAGCTCCACCCACTCTGCACTGAAACATGAAACCACAAACTGCCTTCCAGACTCCTGTAAATGCTCAACAGACTCAGACTTGTGACAGAGAGAGATCCAGCAGCAGACCAACATCGTCTCAGCTCTCATGGCTGCTCTCATCATCCTGCTGTTCTTTCTGTCTGGAGCAGCTTCTGGTAAATATGACCTCTCATTATTAACTGATTCATACAGATAGAGATGGAGAACACACATCTCTGACCTCTGATGTATTCAGCTCAGTCAGTTACTCTGAAATATATAAAGAGTGATCAGACACACTGTCTGGATTAATGAGCAGTTTAAACAAGGCAAATCCAGTTAATCTGTCTTTATGGTCAGGATGTGAGTTTGTGGTTAAATTGTTCCACTAATAGTCAGTAATCATGTCTATCATGTTTTGTGAACAGTTTTTTTCCACTTATATCTTAATGTTTGAGAGAAACATCTCCTCCTCTCAGCGAGGGATAGACGGGAGCCGACTTCCTGTATCTGTAACGCCGGCTCAGACTCTCTTAAGGTGGACTGTTAAGGTGGACTGTTAAGGTGGACCAGCTTTTCTCCTTCAACTGACGAGTTTTTCTCATCTTTTTAATTAACACATCTTTTAACCGTTTTAACCGATAGTGTTAATCGGTTAACATGTTTAATGTCGGTTAACGGTTAAACGGTTAGTCATTAACATCCCTACACCGCTCTGTTGTTGTTTGCTATCGTCACGTGACAAACTACCTGCAGTCAGTTCTTCTTCTCTGTTTTAAAACAGTCGTAGTCAGTGGCAGACTTACTCCTCCAGGTATCAGAACACAAGCAGCATCACATCCCCCCCCCAGCAGAGCACGTGGTGTTGGTTTGTTATTTAGTGTTCTACAGACTGAAGAGACAAACAATGACAGGAATCACTTTTTAATCTAGATATTAATTATTGTTTATTATTGTTTTTCAGACCTACATCTGCAAACAGTGAACCCTGGAGAGAATGCCATTCTGAAATGTGACGCTGGCGATGCCTCCATCAATGTTGTAGAGTGGACCAGAGATGACCTGAAGTCAAAGTACGTCTTCTTAGTCGGCGATGGACACCCTCAACCAAATAAACAGCATCCATCCTTTAAGGACAGGGTGGAGCTGGAGGACAGGAAGATGGAGAATGGAGACGTCTCTTTAGTTCTGAAGAATGTGAGCAGTGAAGACAGCGGAACATACGAGTGTCGAGTTGCAACAGGTCGTTCAAGTCGTAGAAAGAGAGGCATTGGCGGTAAGCCAATCAACAGCATCCAGCTGGAGGTTACAGGTGAGTTTGTAGCTGCAGTTTATTCCAGGTTGATCAAACATGAGAAATATAGAAGAGGAACTAGTCAGTGGTTTCCTGACTAATGTGTATTTTGATCTTCAGATTCACAGAAAGGAGACCCCGAGACTGATGACCCCAAGACTGATGACCCAGGGAATGGAGACTTCACTCATGTAGCCGTTGGACTGGGAGCAGCAGCAGGTGTTGTGGTGTGTTCTGTAATAGTTGGACTTTTTCTTGTCTGGAAATATAAAAAACATCTGGACCACAGATCAGAACGTTCTGCTGTTGTTTAAGCATCAGTCCTTCACGATGTTAGCCTCCCGCTAACATCGTGAAGTAAGCCATAACGTCCACATTGAAACTGAAATAACTCTGGATTCCTCCGGCGCGCGGTTGTGCAGCGGCTCTTGGCTCTCTCGTCTGGTGCCTTTTTGTTTGTATATTGTTACGTTTTTTGTGCTTTTCTGACGGGCTCTGCCAAGCACAGCTGGTGCACAGTCGGCTGGAGTTAATCAACATTGGACTACAAAGTAGTTCTCCAGTCACAAACTACTTTCAACAGATGCACAATATCTAGAGGCTCTGACGGTCATCTGCCGTCCGTTCTACCTACCCAGAGAGCTAACGGCAGTAGCTATCACGGCTGTCTACATCCCTCCAGATGCTAACGTTAGCTTAGCCCTCAGCCACCTCCACAGTGCCGTAAGTAAACAGCAGCGGGCTCATCCTGACGCGCTCCATGTAATAGCAGGGGACTTCAATCAGGCAAACCTAAAGTCTGCTCTTCCTAAATTCACTCAGTATGTGAAATGTGCCACCAGGAAGAACAACACTCTAGACCATGTTTACTGCAACGTGAAGCATGCGTACAGAGCGGTGCCTCAACCACACATAGGCCAGTCAGACCACCTCTCACTGCACCTCATCCCAGCCTACACCACTACTGCATGCACTTTACACATATGACTGCACAGGGTCATAGACACGGCCCAGAGGATCATAGGCTGCCCTCCCTGGAGGAGATCTCCAGCTCCCGCTGCCTCAGTAGGTCCACAACTATTCTCAGGGACTCCTCCCACCCAGCTCATCACCTGTTTGACCTGCTGCCCTCTGGCCGGCGCTACAGGTCAGTGAAAGCACCTCCAGACTCACGAACAGTTTCTTCCCCTGAGCCATACGGACACTGAACAAACAATAACTCTGCAATATTAATACTTGAATGTGAATACCTCTATCGGTGCAATATATCCTTGATGCAATACACACCTCAAGTGCAACTTGTTTACATTTTATTCACTACATCTACTTGACCTGTTTTATATTGTTTTATAACTGTGTGTTTTACCTGTTCTATGTTTTACCTGCCTCGTTTAGTCTCGTCAAGTATTTGTTTTAAAGCTCTGACCAGAAGTAGACACTGTGAATCTCGTTGTATTTAATGACAATAAAGCTTTCTATTCTATTCTATTCAGGTATTAGTGCGTTTAAGAACTTTTAGGACGTGATGATTTAAATCAGGACTATTAGAGAGTTCGTACTGGGGAGTTGATTCACCTCAAAATAAATGATCCTCTGAGTTACAGTCGTCTCTTTCCCAATGGAAGTCTATGGGAAAAGTCTTTTTGGGCCCGATGCATCACGTGACGGACACGGACGTTGTTATTACCGCCGTTCGGACACTACGAAAGATTTGATCAACGACCGGCGCTCTTCCTGGAGGGTTGCTCCAGACAAGCTAGCTAGCTAGCTAATGTTAGCCAGTGAACCTGTCAGTCTTGTTTTATTTGAAATGTCCGTACCCATGAAATAATCCGGTGTAAAGAGGTCTTAATCTCGTACTTTTATTTCCTGCTGGGTCATATTAAGGCTTCTGCTTGGGTTTACATTAATGTCCAGTTAATTATATAAAAGCAGCTGATGCAGAACGTCTCAGAGGAACCCGGAGGACAGGTTGATGTCCCGTCACGGAATAAGAGATTAAACTGTATAATTATTATTAATCATGATTTACATGATGAGTACAGAAAGGAATGTACTGATGAACTAACCTGGGTTAGATAATGTAGATTATATGTTCAGTGAGCTAAAGAACCTCTGATGGGACTGGGAGATTGTATACACAATATAATATTGTACAGGTGCTATGATATTGATATTATTATTGTTATTATTATTATTGTTATTATTATTATTATTATTATTATTATTATTGTTATTGTTATTGTTTTTATTATTATGTGCTAAAAACTCTGCAACTGCAACAACTCAGTTTGTTTTTCACTCAAAGTGTTTTTGGGGATAAAAATAAATACTTCTCAAGAGAGATTCTGAAGTTGTGCTCTTTTTATATATTCATTGTTTTTATTAATATTGTATTCACGATGCATATTGTGTTCTTTGTACGCAGCTATAGCAGCTCATGCTAACAGACCACAACCCACAATATTCAGATTCATCAGAATTCATCTGGAAATATAAGAATACTGCCAAAATCAATAATAAATGACTCAATAAATTAATAAATGTCATTAAATGTAGCAAAAATAATATTAAAAATAAATGTGGCCATTAATTAATTGATATCTGTTTTAATTTGCTTCTATGTTTATTTATCTTTTATTAATTCCCTTATTTATTTACTCTTCTCTTTAATTTTTCCTTTTACTTATTCATTTTTAAATTTATTTATTTATTTTAAATTAAATTTTAAAATGTGTGTTTTTACTTATGTATTTTAATTTGTTTTTGTATTTATTCATCTTTGTATCAGTTCCCTTATTTATTTACTCTTCTGTTTAATTAATTTTCAAAAGTGCAGTAGGTGGAGTTTGACTGTCACTTTGAATTGATTGAGAAAAACTCTGACTCATAAAAGCAGTATTTAGCTTCACCACAAGAAGAGGAAGAGGAAGAGGCAGCAGCAGTCAGGAAACCACAGAGCTGCTTCAGCGTCTCATGACTCATCCAGATGTTATACAGCTGTTTGCTCTCTGCTGCCTCACTCTGTTTTATTCTGTTGATGAGTTTAACATCTAAAATCAACTTCTTCTTATGTCAACACGTACTTGGACTCTGACCTCTAATTCAAATTAAAATCAAATAATAATAATAATAATAATAATAATAACTAGAAACCAAGGTGGATCTTTGTACTACTGGGACATACTAGGATACTACTTTGTACTACTGGGACATACTAGGATACTACTGTGTACTACTGGGACATACTAGGATACTACTTTGTACTACTGGGACATACTAGGATACTACTGTGTACTACTGGGACATACTAGGATACTACTTTGTACTACTGGGACATACTAGGATACTACTGTGTACTACTGGGACATACTAGGATACTACTTTATACTACTGGGACATACTAGGATACTACTTTGTACTACTGGGACATACTAGGATACTACTGTGTACTACTGGGACATACTAGGATACTACTTTGTACTACTGGGACATACTAGGATACTACTGGGACATACTAGGATACTACTGTGTACTACTGGGACATACTAGGATACTACTGTGTACTACTGGGACATACTAGGATACTACTGTGTACTACTGGGACATACTAGGATACTACTTTGTACTACTGGGACATACTAGGATACTACTGGGACATACTAGGATACTACTTTGTACTACTGGGACATACTAGGATACTACTGTGTACTACTGGGACATACTAGGATACTACTTTGTACTACTGGGACATACTAGGATACTACTTTGTACTACCGGGACATACTAGGATACTACTTTGTACTACTGGGACATACTAGGATACTACTTTATACTACTGGGACATACTAGGCTACTACTTTGTACTACTGGGACATACTAGGATACTACTTTGTACAACTGGGACATACTAGGATACTACTTTGTACTACTGGGACATACTAGGATACTACTTTATACTACTGGGACATACTAGGATACTACTTTGTACTACTGGGACATACTAGGATACTACTGTGTACTACTGGGACATACTAGGATACTACTGTGTACTACTGGGACATACTAGGCTACTACTTTATACTACTGGGACATACTAGGATACTACTTTGTACTACTGGGACATACTAGGATACTACTGTGTACTACTGGGACATACTAGGATACTACTTTGTACTACTGGGACATACTAGGATACTACTTTATACTACTGGGACATACTAGGATACTACTTTGTACTACTGGGACATACTAGGATCGTACTCTGTACTACTGGGACATACTAGGATACTACTTTATACTACTGGGACACTAGGATACTACTTTGTACTACTGGGACATACTAGGATAATACTTTATACTACTGGGACATACTAGGATACTACTGTGTACTACTGGGACATTCTAGGATACTACTTTATACTACTGGGACATACTAGGATACTACTTTGTACTACTGGGACATACTAGGATACTACTTTGTACTACTGGGACATACTAGGATACTACTTTATACTACTGGGACATACTAGGATACTACTTTATACTACTGGGACATACTAGGATACTACTGTGCACTACTGGGACATACTAGGATACTACTTTATACTACTGGGACATACTAGGATACTACTGTGTACTACTGGGACATACTAGGATACTACTGTGTACTACTGGGACATACTAGGCTACTACTTTATACTACTGGGACATACTAGGATACTACTTTATACTACTAGGACATACTAGGATACTACTGTGTACTACTGGGACATACTAGGATACTACTTTGTACTACTGGGACATACTAGGATACCACTGTGTACTACTTGGACATACTAGGCTACTACTTTGTACTACTGGGACATACTAGGCTACTACTTTATACTACTGGGACATACTAGGCTACTACTTTATACTACTGGGACATACTAGGATACTACTTTGTACTACTGGGACATACTAGGATACTACTATGTACTACTGGGACATACTAGGCTACTACTTTATACTACTGGGACATACTAGGCTACTACTTTGTACTACTGGGACATACTAGGATACTACTGTATACTACTGGGACATACTAGGATACTACTTTATACTACTGGGACATACTAGGATACTACTTTGTACTATTGGGACATACTAGGCTACTACTTTATACTACTGGGAAATACTAGGCTACTACTTTGTACTACTGGGACATACTAGGATACTACTGGGACATACTAGGATACTACTTTATACTACTGGGACATACTAGGCTACTACTTTGTACTACTGGGACATACTAGGATACTACTGTATACTACTGGGACATACTAGGCTACTACTTTGTACTACTGGGACATACTAGGATACTACTTTATACTACTGGGACATACTAGGCTACTACTTTGTACTACTGGGACATACTAGGATACTACTTTATACTACTGGGACATACTAGGATACTACTGGGACATACTAGGATACTACTGTATACTACTGGGACATACTAGGCTACTACTTTGTACTACTGGGACATACTAGGATACTACTTTATACTACTGGGACATACTAGGATACTACTTTATACTACTGGGACATACTAGGCTACTACTTTGTACTACTGGGACATACTAGGATACTACTTTATACTACTGGGACATACTAGGATACTACTGGGACATACTAGGCTACTACTTTGTACTACTGGGACATACTAGGATACTACTTTATACTACTGGGACATACTAGGATACTACTTTATACTACTGGGACATACTAGGATACTACTTTATACTACTGGGACATACTAGGATACTACTTTATACTACTGGGACATACTAGGATACTACTTTATACTACTGGGACATACTAGGCTACTACTTTGTACTACTGGGACATACTAGGCTACTACTTTGTACTACTGGGACATACTAGGATACTACTTTATACTACTGGGACATACTAGGATACTACTGGGACATACTAGGATACTACTGGGACATATTAGGATACTACTTTATCCTATTATTGCTCCTTGAACTTTTTTACTGATGAAAAACGTTCTACTGAGCAGGACCGAACATCTCCTTGACCGTCTACAGTTTGCATATCGGAGCAGCGGGGGGGTGCAGGCCGGCACCACTATTCTACTTTAATTTCATGTACAAACACTTGGAGGGTAGAAACCAGGCTAGATTGTTGTTTGCAGACTTGTCATCTGCCTTCAACACCCTACAGCCCCACCTGCTGGTGCAGAAACTGACAGAGCATTTTGGGTTGGACTCAAACATTGTGGGACGGATTTTGGACTTTCTCACTAACCGGACTCAGAGAGTGAGAGTGAATGAACATCCATCTGGACTGTCCAGAACATCCACTGGCTGACAAATCCCTGATGACTCTGTTTCATAACTCTTTTATTGAGTCAGTTCACACTTCTGCTTTTATCTGCTGGTATGCAGATAGACCCCGATAAATAAGGAGTGAAATGCAACGGGAAAATCATGCAGAAATAAATGCACACATAAATAAAAAAATAAAAAAATAGAAAATAAATAAATACATTTTAAAATGTATAAAAATAAATACATAAATAAAGAAAAGGAAAATTAAACAGAAGAATAATTAGAAAAAGCAACATAAAACAGAAATATCAGTTTATATCACATTTTATCAATTAATTAATGGCTACATTTATTTTTAATATTATTTTTTTCTGCATTTACTGACATATTTATTAGTTAATTTATTTTGATTTTGGCAGCTTCCGTCCTCCATAACTTTGACCCTCTTGCTCATACAGTACATCTGCTGTGCAGAGGATTGTGGGTCTGAATAACCAGAACAGTGTGCTGGATGTAGAAGCACATCCTGGTATTTTAGGAGTACTCTATTGAACATACTATGTATCAGGACACAGTAAAGGTTTCCCTCTCCTACTAAATACTCTGGTAGTGTGAGTACTGGAAGGTACAGCAGGACTTTACAGTGAAGCTGCTCTGCTGCCACCTGCTGGACTCTGACTGCACCGACATGATGACTTACTGCTAAAGTCCACAACTAACTCCCCCAACAAGAATGATTCATATTCAATAAATCACACAGGTTATTGGTGCACATCTTAAACACATTATTCATTATTTAAAATAGCTTTTGTTTAAAAAATAACTCAAATAAAAAGCAGTTTCGACCAAAGAATGGAGGACGGACACTTTCAAAATAAATGAAAAAATAAATAAATGACTCAACAAATAAATAAATATGTCATTAAATATATCAAAAATAATACAAAAATAAATGTAACCCTTAATAAATTCATAAATTTGACAAAAATTGGTATTTCTGTTTTAATTTGCTTCTTTGTATTGATTCCCTTATTGATTTACTCTCGTTTAATGTTCCCTTTTATTTATGTATTTATTTTTTTTATTATTTTTTAAATTGAATTATTTATTTTTGTATTTATTTTGTTTATATTTTATATTTATGTATTTTATTTATTTATTTATTGCATGCATTGTTTCCCCTTTGCATTTCACCCCTTATTTATTCCTCCAAACTTTTTTTTTTACATTTCTTGCAGGAAATAAATAAAATAAATAAATACATATATTTGAAAATAAATATAAAACACAAAAATGCAAAAATAAATACATTTAAAAATAATAAAAAATAAATAGATAAATAAATAAAGGGGAAGGCATAAATAAGGGAATTAATACAAAAATAATTAATAAATAAATAAATAAAAACAGAAATATCAATTTGTGTCATATTTTATTAATTCATTAATATCTAATTTTTTTTAAATATTATTATATTTAATAACATATTCATTTATTTATTGAGTCATTTATTTATATTATTTTTTAAATGTATTTATTTTTATTTATTTATTTCTTTGTGTCCATAACTGACGTTTTTGGAAATGTCTTTTTCAATGGAGACCAATAAACAAGACGTATTTGAATCGCTCTTTCCTGTGTTTTGTCCGTCCACCATCCACCCCGACCACCAGCCATGATTTCTGTGTGGTAAGCTGCTACGTTTCCTTAACCAACAGATAAATGTTAGTAATGTTGTGACAGAGGAAGTTTACTGACCTTGGTTTGTTGTGCAGCTCAGCGGTGAACTCAGACCTGAAGAGAGATGAGCGTTAATGATGACCATCCCTCAGCAGACTCATGTTTCCTCCATTCTGCAGATGAAATGAGACCACCTTCATCTTCGTACCACGACCTGTCACAGTGTCTGTGAAGCCACAGACAAAACCACATGGTCACGTGGGAGCAAAACACTGGACCGAGTTAATCCTGACAGCTGCTTTAAAGAATTCAACCAGTCAAACTACAAAAAAAGAAATCACGGACACATCTGCAGTTGTCATGACCTAATGTCAGGGTCTACCGACTAATGTTTGTTGAGCTAATTAATGATGTTTGTACCCTCAGAGGAGGGTATAAAAGGAGGTGCGTGGTGATTGCCACGTAGACTTTCCTGCAGAGTTGTCTCGGCTTTATTCTGTGATAATAGTCTGTCAGAGTTTTTGCTTCTTATCTGTCTCCATATCTCCATAACATATTTGGTGTTGTCGGCAGGATTGGAAGAGATCGCCTCCGCTGTGCCCAGCGTTCTGGACGAACAACACAAACAGTGGCCACCTAAAAAAAAGGTAAGCAATATTTTGCTTTATTTTGGAAAAGGTTGTGTGGTTCTATCCAGGGTCTGGCTCAGTGGTAACGGCACTAACTCTGTCCGACCTCCAGCTCCGTCCTCAACTCTGACTCTATCAGAGTTTCTTAGGAATCAGTGAGTGGGAACAAAACACATTTAGTTTATCTGATCTGAAGAGAATCTGAACAATCATGAACGACAACACGACTCAGAATGTGAACAAATGTCAGCTTTAATTTGGACCAAAAACATGTGGACTGCTCTGTCCAGAACATTCCTCACTGAACCGGACCGAGTTGATCCTGACAGCTGCTTTAAAGACTTCAACAAGTCAAACTACAACATGTGGAGTTCCTTAGGGAACCCTTCTGGGTCCTCCACCGGTCCTCATCTTCATTTAAGATCAGATCAGAACTGATGCTCCGTGGTGACCGCAGTGATGACATCACCGTAGTCATCATCCAATCCCTCCTCAGCCTGGGTGGGCGGGGTCATCACCACGGAGACGGGCAGCTCACTTCCTGAGAATGTAGATAATTGATCAACATGAAGAGTTCTGGTAGAGACAACTGTCAATCAACACCTGATTGATTGATTGATTGATTGATTGATTGATTGATTGATTGATTGATTGATACCTGTGTTCCTGTGTCGATATAAAGACACCATGATGAAAGTGGAGATGCAGTAAGGACAGAACACCACCAGGTGGCAGACCAGTCTGATCACAAGGTGGAGGGGGTCTAAGGCAGGGGATGGGGCTGTAGAGGTGGGCGGGGCTGTAGAGGTGGGCGGAGCCGTGATTGTAGGTCTACCTGTAGAGAGAATCCCACCTGGTCAGGTCATTATCTGGATGAATGAACTCCTGAAATCAAAGGTGACCTCCTCACCTGTGACAGTGAGCCAGCTGGGTGGAGACTCATCACTGCTGATGAGACACTTGTAGAGGCCTTCATCAGACCTGGAAACATGGTGGAGGGTCATGTGACCTGCAGGCTCAGTCCTGATGAGGGCGCCATCTTTATAGAAATCAGCTGAGAGGCTGGAGGACGTCTTTGTCCTACAGAGCAGAGTGACGTCATCACCCTCCATCAAAGGGAGGACAGGACTCTGCAGGATCACTGGTCCATCTGAACACAGAGACACACTACAGCATTTCATCCATTTACACACAGCTTCATCAATACTACAATCTATGGCCCCGACCACAGCTCTGAAATATCAGTAGCTATACTCTCGACTCTACAGGCTGATCTTACCAGTGACGGTGATGGTGATGGTGTTACTGGTTGCTCCCTCTCTGGACTCACACCAGTAAACTCCACTGTGCCATGCGAACATGTAGCTGATGCTACAGGAGGAACCAGCAGGTCTTCCCCAGCCAGCTCCACACTGAGTCCTGGTTTCATCGGTGATGTTCCTCCTCAGAGTCCATCCAGCAGAGACGTCCTCCTCCTCACAGCTCAGAGAGACAGACTGTCCTTCAAACATCTGAGAGCTGCTGGGACTCAGAGTCAGACGAGCTGGAGGGAGGAGGATGTGGTTAAAATAAACTGATGATCTTAATGTTTAATTGAACTCAACGTCATCTTGAAGGTCTTAAAAATGGCGGCCACTTAACTAACCAAGTAGTTTTGTTTCCTAATTCTAACCAACCACATTTGAAACGAATCTGATAAATCCTCCAGGAGGAGTTTCAAAAAGTTTGCATAAAATTCACGAACAATGCACAATATTCAAAATGGCCGACATTTGGTTGGGCGGAGCTAATGAAAGCCGACAGGAAGTATATCTGAAATGATCAGAGCAATATACGTACCAAATTTTGTCAATATCGTAGCGGCCTTCCATGCATTAGGGGACTTCTGACTTTATGCTCATAATCTCAGATTGATTAATGTTTTCCTCTATGTGGCCGTAATACTAAGATTCGGATGTAATAGAAGTTTACTGACCTTGGTTTGTTGTGCAGCTCAGCAGGGAAGTCAGAACTGAAAAGAAATGACACTCAGGTTGTTTTCAGGTTTGTGATACGACATTAATGTCGTGTTGGGTGAAGACTGGGTCAACACACAGACATGAAAGTGACGTAAAAACCAAAGTTGACGACAGTATTCTAGTCATTATTGTTAAATTGTATTCGACGATACTTACAGAGCAGCCACAGTAGAGGTGCTTCCTCCATCTTAACGCTTGGTGAAGTGAGATCTATACGTGTTGATGACAACTTTGATTACGTCAAGTAAAAGAAGCCCCCCCGCCCTTCCTCTGTGACTGTGGCTGGCAGTGTTGTGGTTTCCTCTCACACTACTAGGAGACAGGTTTTGTTATATGAAAGCAGGTAAATTAGTTCTCTGAACCAAAACATTAGAAGGAAAAAACTAAAACAGAAAACTAAATTAAAAACTTGAGATGAAAAATGAGCATAAGACAATGAGATAAAAACACATAATAAAAGATAATTAATACTAAAAAGGTATCGCACAGCAAGATGTGTAAGTAATAAATTGCTATTAAACTGTTAAACTCTTTTCACCACAAAGATTCAAGATGTTTGTTTGAATCTGTCAGCGATTCAATAAAAAAAATGACTTGATGATGATCTTCAAACAAACGAGCTGTGTGTTCGTGCAGGTGACAGCGGTTTCAGTTTTAACCACTGAAATGTGCTCAGAAAGAGACACCGTACGGCTGCACGCTATGAAGCCACACATCACACAGCAGAATTCTGGAGGCATACACGTCCTGGAGGGTACTCAGGGTCCTGAATGCGTACGGGTCCTGGAGGGTCCTCAGGGTTCTGGAGGCGTACGGGTCCTGGAAGGTCCCTGGTCCTTGGCAGTGGCAGCAGGATACCAGGTGGTGACGGTGGAGGTGAGGATGGACCCAATGATGGTAGTGTGGATGTCCATCATCGTTGTCTTTCACTGCATCACCTACCGACCTGGTGGCTCTGTAGGCGAACTGCAGGGGGTCCAGAAAAGAAAGATCAAAAATCAATGCAGCAGAAGCAGAGAGCAGAGATATCCACTTCCTTATTTCACACATTCTTCTTCCTTGTTAAAACTTAGCGCCTGTATTACCCACAGTGCAGTGGTGGGGTGAGTTGAGGCTAGCAACAGGAGCCTCTAGCCTGCAGCAGAGACGACGCCATTCTGAACCGACGTAAGTGACCAACTGCAGGAGGGGAAACCACACGGCTGCTGCACTAGACTCCATACAGGAAACAGGGTTTTATCTGCTCTGAGTGAAACTTTTGAAGTGTTTGATGTCACATCACCGGCTGGTACCATGAGACGAACATCGCTTCAATGGCTGATCTGTGAGTACAATCTGTTCTAGAGTCTAGAGAGAGTACGATGGAGCTTAAACATTACTGTTAAACAGTTTAATACGTTCAGAAAATGTTCTCACTTTACTCTGATACAACCTTTAAGAGCAGGAAGTGAATGTTAAAGGGTTAATGTCAGACAGACAGCGGCGCCGGAATGAGTTCTGAAGAAGGGGAAGATAATTTTGAATGTTTAAAGTAAAATGCATCAATCTGGTGAACTTTGAGAGCAAGAGTATGAGTCTAGATCCAGGGCTGTAGTACACGAGTCCACTTTTTTTTTAAATCTTGCACTTGTCTCAAATTTGTACCTTGTTGGACTCTGACTTGTCTTGGACTCGTGCCTTGTTGGACTTGGACTTGTCTTGGACTCGTACCTTGTTGGACTCTGACTCTTGGACTTGTACCTTTTCTGGTATTATTCTCATATTATTCTCATGCTTGTAGCCACTTTGACTCTGACTCATGTTAACGTTGCACTACATTCAGATGCTGTAAAGCACTGAAATCATGCTAAAGCTGTATGACACAGTACTGAGGACAGTTGTTCTGTCGGTCTGCAGTAAAACCTCAAACTAACTTCATCTCTCTTCAGTTCTGACCTTCCTGCTGAGCGGCACAACAAACCAAGGTCAGTAAACTTCCTCTGTCACATCTCAAACTCTCTGAAACCCTGATAGAAGAGTCAGAGTTGAGGATTCATCCAGTCTTTGGTCTGCAAGTAAACGACCGTTTGTCCTCACATGTGTTGAATTATATATTAGACGTGACATTATTCACATTCTGTAGGACTGAAATACAAACTGTAACCTCTTTTAGGAGTCATTTAGTGTTTTCTATACCATCCACCCTCCAGCTCGTCTGACTCTGAGTCCCAACAGCTCTCAGATGTTTAGAGGACAGCCTGTCTCTCTGAGCTGTGAGGAGGACGACGGCTCTGCTGGATGGACTCTGTGGAGGAACATCACCAAAGAAACCAGGACTCAGTGTGGAGCTGGCTGGGGAAAACCTGCTGGTTCCTCCTGTAACATCAGCTACATGCTCTTATGGGACAGTGGAGTTTACTGGTGTGAGTCCAGAGAGGGAGCAACCAGTAACACCATCACCATCACCGTCACTGGTAAGATCAGCCTGTAGAGTCGAGATTATAACTACTGATATTTCAGAGCCGTGGTCGGGGCCATAGATTCTAACTTACTGATATTTCAGAGTCGTGGTCGGGGCCACAGATTCTAACTTACTGATATTTCAGAGCCGTGGTCGGGGCCATAGATTCTAACTTACTGATGTATCAGAGCCGTGGTCGGGGCCATAGATTCTAACTTACTGATGTTTCAGAGCCGTGGTCGGGGCCATAGATTGTAGTATTGATGAAGCTGTGTGTAAAGGGATGAAATGCTGTAGTGTGTCTCTGTGTTGAGGTGGACCAGTGATCCTGCAGAGTCCTGTCCTCCCTGTGATGGAGGGAGATGACGTCACTCTGCTCTGTAGGACAAAGACGTCCTCCAGCCTCTCAGCTGCTTTCTATAAAGATGGCGCCCTCATCAGGTATGAGCCTGCAGGTCACATGACCCTCCACCATGTTTCCAGGTCTGATGAAGGCCTCTACAAGTGTCTCATCAGCAGTGATGAGTCTCCACCCAGCTGGCTCACTGTCACAGGTGAGGAGGTCACCTTTGATTTCAGGAGTTCATTCATCCAGATAATCACCTGACCAGGTGGGATTCTCTCTACAGGTAGACCTACAATCACGGCCCCGCCCACCTCTACAGCCCCGCCCCCTGCCTTAGACCCCCTCCACCTTGTCATCAGACTGGTCTGCCACCTGGTGGTGTTCTGTCCTTACTGCATCTCCACCTTCATCATGGTGTCTTTATATCGACACAGGAACACAGGTATCAATCAATCAGTCAGATGTTGATTGACAGTTGTCTCTACCAGAACTCTTCATGTTGATCATTTATCTACCTTCTCTCTCTAACCTGCTCTGACTGCAGGAAGTGAGCTGCCCGTCTCCGTGGTGACGACCCCGCCCACCCAGGCTGAGGAGGGATTGGATGATGACTACGGTGATGTCATCAGCGCGGCCACCACGGAGCATCAGTTCTGATCTGATCCTAAATGAAGATGAGATCCGGTGGAGGACCCAGAAGGGTTCCCTGAGGAACTCCACATGTTGTAGTTTGACTGGTTGAAGTCTTTAAAGCAGCTGTCAGGATCAACTCGGTCCGGTTCAGTGAGGAATGTTCTGGACGGAGCAGTCCACATGTTTTTGGTCCAAATTAAAGCTGACAGTTGTTCACATTCTGAGTCGTGTTGTTGTTCATGTTTGTTCAGATTCTCTTCAGATCAGATAAACTAAATGTGTTTTGTTCCCACTTACTGATTCCTAAGAATCCCTGATAGAGTCAGAGTTGAGGACGCAGCTGGTAGTCGGACAGAGTTAGTGCCATTACCACTGAGCCAGACCCTCGACAGAACCACACAACCTTTTCCAAAATAAAGCAAAATATTGCTTACCTTTTTTTAGGTGGCCACTGTTTGTGTTGTTCGTCCAGAATGCCGGGCCCAGCGGAAGCGATCTCTTCCAATCCTGCCGACAACGCCAAATAAGTGGTGGAGATATGGAGACAGATAAGAAGCAAAAACGCTGACAGACTATTATCACAGAATAAAGCCGAGACAACTCTGCAGGAAAGTCTACGTGGCAATCACCACGCACCTCCTTTTATACCCTCCTCTGAGGGTACAAACATCATTAATTAGCTCAATAAAAATAAGTCGGTAGACCCTGACATTAGGTCATGACAACTGCAGACGTATCCGTGATTTCACAACAGTCATTAGTTAGGTAGATATAAACGTCTCATTCTAAGGTAACGCAAACACAATTATTCTTATTTTCAGGTGATTATTCACTAAAGAAAACATACTTATTAACATTATATTCCATTTCTGCCAATAGATCCCCCTAAATGTTACATACTGGTCCTTTAACTCAGTGGTTTTGTTGCCTAAACCTAAATAAGCTGTTTTGTTTTGTGTTCAAAACAACGCGTTGCTTTTAAGTTTCACTTTTACAACGTTGAAGGTGTAGCAGACCCCGACTGACCCATATCCATGAGGCTTATGGTGCGTTCACACCAAGAGCGAAGCAAACTTTTAGCGCGGCACCATTACATACAAAGTCGATGCAAAGAGGCGAATAACTGCAAATTTGCGCGTATTTGCGGGAGTTGAAATATTTCAACCTGAGAGAGAAACTTTGGTGCTCTTGCTGTGAATGGGAAACTATAACGATTAAATGTTTTAAAACTTATTATTAAGGTGTTGTATCTGACTCTACCACGAGGGGTCGCTCAAGTCAGACATGTTAATTATTTGTCAACAATTAAAAACAGACCACGGTGAAAACAAACTATTCTCACTGAAATGTTCAACTTTTTAAAAACTTTATTGACAAAATATTGAAAACAGCGTACAAAAGAGAACAAACATGACACAAATAAAGCAGTTAATATATACAACATAAGAGAGTTTAGAAATGATGCTCGGTGGTGACCTCATCATACGGTTGGTCCGATCCCTCGTCATCCTCGCCGCGTGGAGACGTCGTCATGGATACAGGCGGGTTCCTTCCTGCAGAGTTGCAATTGTATTAAAATGAAGCACGTTGTGATTGGTTGTAATTACTTTTGGCGCCATCATCAGGTCAACGTGTTGACGTGTGCTGACTCTCGTCAGAAGGTGAGTGTTACCTGCAGGCGGGTGTCGATATACAGACACCAGGAGGACGGTGGAGACGAAGTACGGGAAGATCACCACCAGGTGGAGCATCACTCTCAGCGACAACTGAGTCGAGACTGCAGTGGACGAAGACCTACTGTTTGGATCTAGAAAAACAAACACACCTGGTCAGGTGAATGTCTAAAGCCACACTATGAAACACCAAACATTACAGAAAAACACAACAAAAATGTATGTTAATCTCCACATCTGTTGACGGGTTTTCTTTCTTTCTAGTCCAACAGAGGAACATTGTTGTTCAGTAACGAAAACATGAAGCTTCAAACAAATGTGGCAGCACAAATATCAGATTCAAGTTTATCTTCTAAAATATAGAAATACATCTATAGACTCCTTTCCTGTTAGTAACCATGATGGGATGTTAATCATGACGTTGACACTAAAAGGGTCTTTATGACTAAAACATGTTCAGACTTATACTTATTTATCCAAACCGACTTAAATCATGTTGGTACAACCAAAAAGTGTAAGAATCATGCAGGTACACCACCTTCATCAGAATGGCAGATTAAGTTTCCTTTGTCACAAACTGGCTCAGGGAATGTGAGGAAAAGGGAGTCCACGCCAAGGT